>NC_057804.1:166845603-166848976 GCF_018294505.1 Triticum aestivum | reverse complement strand
GCTGTCCGAGTCATTCCAGGTTTCTAAATAGTCTGATGCATTTGCAAAATCCTTTCCCTCTGGTTTCGATGCTCCTTTATGCCAGCTCAATCACACTAATTGTTGAGTTGAGGTATTCTACTGCCTCGACCTTTATGTTGGAATAATTATTATGACCCTAGGTGTCTCAGGGGATCATCTAGTGGTCTAGCCATGATTTGTGTCCTAGTGTGATGATTCTGGCCTTTATTCCCGAAAGCATTCCGTGATGCTACTTAGGAGTAGGTATTCTATTCCTGGGTTTTGAACCCGAGATTCATCCTACTTACACCATGTTGATAGTGTTGCTAGTTCCTTTAGGATAATAGTAACCTTTGCGATAGTCCTCGAGGTTCATGGTACATCCTTCTTCCAATTACCATGAATCATTCTTGGCAGGAGTTCTTCTGAACCAAAAGATGACAACAAGAGTGCTCTCGATGAGTTCTCCATGCTATATTGTGACTCTGCCAGCTCAACCTTTCTGCATGGGTTATCCAACAGAATTATGTTGAACTTGGTTCGACATACTAATCTATGCATCCACAACTCGGAAAGTTATATGTTCCTTTGAGTTGTCCCTCTTTAGTTGTCTACTGACCTTCGTCTATCAATTGATAGTCAAGAGTATGCGTGCGTTCGTTTATCGATGCCTATTACTCTTGTGGTCCGTCAAGCCATTCTATCGCGGAATGATAGGAGAAACAAACTCCAGTACCTCTTCCATATCTAGGATTGGGTCAAAGCAATTGTGCTCCGCAGATCAAAATGCCAGCCTAGCTTTTGATTCTGTTCTACCCTGAAGTATTACCGTCTTTATGTCAGGATTTTCATGAGGATTGCACCGGCTCTTGTGAATTCTTGATGTAGTGATACTTCTCGCCATCATTATTCATCCCTCGGTTCCGTGTTGTCGCAACCGGAATGCCGACAAGTGAATCATGATGTGTGAATTCAATACTCCTAGCAACCTTGTTGCTTGGTAGTTAATGGACAATAATTTCATTCTTAGCGTGTTGGTTTTGAATCATCATTCTAAGGTTGATCATGCTACCTAGTCCTTGTTCTCGGTGCACTCCTCGATCGATGAGTTAGGATTATTTCAAATCTTCGCTCTATTGATCATATCGTCTTGCCTCAAAAAGCAAGATTGTTCTCGAGCTTAGTAACATATCGGTGGTTCGTGATTTTCTGAATATCTTCTCGAAAGTATCACCAGGTTGTCACCTGACTGTTATGTTGAGTTCGTGATCAAGTTGGTTTATCCTGTAAACCACCCCTTTCTCCAAGAATCCGTGTTGGATACCCCTGAGCTAGTTGGTTAAGCTAGGCAACAACTTGGAGAGTTGGAAGATAAAAGCTTGCCTGACTTAGTTCGTTCCAAAGGGATATTCTTGTGTAGTATGTGTTGACGAAAGATGATATCTTCATCGATTGGTCCCTGTGATCAGTTGCTGGACCTATCATTTTTATCTAACCTTTGATTGGAGTATGGGCTATCATCCAATCAGACCAGAACCAACGATATTCGTAATGTTGTCTTACTCGTGGTTGATCCCTCGAGCATACACCATTATATCTTTCGGGTCTGACCAATGCTATCACTTGTTCACTTAACTATGGAATTCCTTTTAAAGGGAAACCCGGAAGAATTGTTGTTGAGCCCATTGGTAACATCCTTATCTCCTCCATGATGTTGTTGAACATTAAGCTAGTGTTGGAAACTTTTGAAAGCATTTTCTTCATGCTAGCTCATGAAGTATTTGTTTGATGAAAGGAGTGACTTCCTATTATACACGTGCATTTGGTGAAAGTTGCCGCCGTGAATTTGAGAAAGATTGTTTTGTTTCCTTTGGAATCATCGCAAATCAGTCATGCACACGTGCGAAGTATTCTGTAGTCTGGAGACTTGCAACCTTCATTCTATATGTGTCCCTAGCACACTAAGCCACTGATTGACTTGTTCAAGGAAAAGAAGTCTATGCTTGGGATCTAATCCATGGACTTGCGTAAAGACTTCGATATCCTCGATTATGGTTCCCCACCCGAACTCGGTAGTGTTTGATTATAAGACTACTACGTGGCCATGCTTGTCTGGGACAATGTGTTCACATGTTAGTAGCAGAACCAGTTCATGTTTGGAGCTTGCTATCGTAGTTCATTCCCGAGAATCTCGCAACGCCATCTCATCGATTTGTGTTGCAAACTTTCGTTTTTCTTCCTAGACTCGATGAGTCTGGAATATCCTGACACCAACCAGATCTGAATCTCAGGCAGATATGATGGTTTGGAACATTTCCCAAGAACTATAATATTGGTCCCTCGAAAACCGGTAAAGTGGATGTCGTGGCCAACACACCTAGCCGGAAGACCTGTTATTATAATATCTTGATTGAGGAAGTTGGCCACCTCCCCATAAGGATCTCCTAGAACTTATTCTAGTAGTTGTTCCTTATGGATTTTTGTGCTCCCGAAGCCCGACCTTTTACTTGATGTTCTAGATATCAAACCATATCTATGGGTGGATTACGCTAGCACATCAAGGAGAACATTAGAAGCGGAGTGCTAAATGTCTCTCGGTCGATCATCCAGATTTCGTTCCCTTGGCCTCGCTAAGGTGAAATCTGAGAAAGTGTTATCCTCCTTTGCATCTGCATCGTCCATCACTATTCATCATGGTAGTATGTTGTGTTGTCAGCACCCTTGACACGGATGTTGATAAAACCTTGATGATTGTGGAAATGCTCAAATCTTGAGAGCACGCACAAGCGCTACGTGTTATCATCGGCAATACCTGGATTGCTCTCAGTTTCCTCGGCAATGCTATGATCTTTTCAAACAGTGAATTCACTTTCTATTGTTGGGTTCTTCCCCAGTTACCAGAATCATTCCCAGCATTTGCATTTTGTTCCCAGTTTGCACCGCCAATGTGCCATTCTACCTTAGGTCTCTTCCATTTCCGGTGGTAAGCAAGTTCATCCATTACGTTGTCTTCAACAAGGTAATCCACATCATCCAAGTCCGAGTATGCCATTCCACCGACCCCCTCCAAACGATTGCTCGAGAATTGTCTTAGGCTGGTTTAAAGAGTTTCAATGATCTTTGAATCAAAGGTAATTTTTTTGCCACTTAAGGGGATATTTCTACGAGTCACCTTCCCTAAGGTGCATCGTTATGGTATCATGGAAACTCAACTCCTCGCTACGATGACAATCGTTTACCACCTTTTTAAGTGTGGAATTGTAGTCTACCTGGTAAACCTCGTCATCTGCTCCACTCCATCCCTCTAGAGGTGTTCTTCGTCCCTCAGCTCGAGAAATGTTGCTATGTCCCATTCCGTGAGTTAATCCTGAGT
>NC_057804.1:166699379-166845593 GCF_018294505.1 Triticum aestivum | reverse complement strand
AGAGGCGAGGCGTGGCACGCGCCCGAGAGGCCTCGGCCACCTCCTGCTTCCCCCTGGCCACCTCCTGCTTCCTCCTCGACGCCCCGGAGACGCCACGCACCTCCCTGCCTCTCTCCCTCACTCTCCCGCGTCCTCATCCTCTCCCCTGGACTTCTCTCTCACTCGCCCGAACGGAGCCGCCGCCGCTGACGAGCTCCCTCGCGGCCACCGCCACCCCCTAGCCTCGCCGATGCGCTCAAAGGCTCCGCCTCGACCCCCTCTTTCTCCCCACCGAGCCACCAGGTCCCGGACACGCTGCAACGCCGCCACCATCGCCGTTTCCATCACCGGCCGCCGAGGATCTTCACCGTCGATTCACCGCCGTCTCCGCTTCCCCGAGCTCGTCATCTACCCCATCCGAATCACCGTGAGCTCCTGCACGTTTTGCCCCTAACCCCGTGGCTTGCCGCTCGCCATAGCCGCCATTTCATAGCTGGCCGTAGCACGCCGCCGCCTGAGCTCGTCGCCGGCGTAGCTCCGGTGACCATTTGGTCACCCTGGCATGCCTAACTCGCTCCCCGCACCGCGTAGCGCCCCGCTAGCCGCTCACCTCGCTCGTTTGCGCACCGTAGCACTAACTCGCCCCAACCCCGAGCTCCGGCCGCCGCCTCGGGCTCCACTCCGGCGAACCCCAGCCACCCCCGCACCTCCCGTTGGTTCCCCTAGATGCGCACGGGCACGGGCTACCTCCTGGTGCCCTTGGCGCGTCGATCCGATGCCCCTAGCGCAAGTCCGGCGTCCCCCGCCGTGCTCTGTGGTCGTCGCCGGCTAAACTCCAGCGAGAGCTGACGTGGCCGGTCATTAGGGCCTAACCACCCCGCTAACCCAGGCCTAGAGCCACTGACATGTGGGCCCTAGTGCCCCTAATCTCTAATTAAACTAAACTAACCCCCCCCCCTGTCTAACCTGTGTCACTGACGTGTGGACCCCACACGTCAGGTTTGACCGGACCAGCCCAGTTGACTCTGCGGACGTCACAGTGACGTGGTGCTGACGCCATAAATCATTTTCTGGAATTATTTTAATTCTAAATATTCAGGAAATTCCAGAAAATGTTCAAAACTTCAAAAAATCATAGTAATTCAACCGTAACTCCAAATTAAATAATTTATATATGAAAAATTATCAGAAAAATTCAAGGAATCCATCTGTACCATTTTCATGCATGTTAGAACAACTTATAGATGCTGTTTAGCACAAATCATATAAAGGGGATTTAAATAATCACATATGGGGTTTGAATTTGAATCTTGTATTCAAACCAACTTCATTTAATCTGTTGCTAGTTGCATTAGCTCAAAACACATTCATTTTGCCATGTCATGATCATGCATCATATTGTGCATTGCATTGATTGTGTTCCCTTCTGTGTTGCTGGTATTTGTCCCCTCTCGATAGACGTGATACCGATGATGTGATCGTTGACACTGATGAAGACCCAATGTTATCTTCAGAAGTGCCAGGCAAGCAAAACCCCCTTGTTCATTCCGATACAATCCTACTCTCTCGCTCCTGCTCTCTTTTACTACATTAGGACAACATCGATTCATCTGTTACTTGCTGCGGTAGCTGAACCCCTTTATCCTTTGCATGACCTGTCATTGCCACAGTAAGTAGATGAAACCCACTAGCATGAGTAGGAGTTGTTTGAGCCCTGTTGTGCCTACTCATTCATGTTTGTTTGTCATGCCTGCTACTGCTTAGAGTTGAGTCAGGTCTGATTCATCGGGGATGAATCAGAGGTGTGTGAACATGTCCTACTGTGTGTGAGCTAAGTGTGTGAACACGATTTGGTAAAGGTAGCGGTGAGAGGCCATGTAGGAGTACATGGTGGGTTGTCTCATTGCAGCCGTCCTCAGGAACTGAGTTCTGTGTTTGTGATCCATGATTCAGCTACTACCATACATTGGCCCCTGAAATATGACCCCACTCGACTTCTTATTCACCCTTGTCCTCTGTCCAGGAGTTGCAAGTAGTTTCTGGTATTTGTAGCTTACTGGAGGCCGTGGACAGCACTGACCGTAGGGGTGGGCTGTGATGCGGTAGGTACGTGGCACGGTGTACCGGATGCCCGTTTGGTGTCTCGGGAACCCTGTTCACATCGTTTGGGGCTGTGAGCGAAACTCCGGCCGGATCTCCTCATGGATGGAACCCGAATAGGCAATAAACCTGGACTAGAGACTTAGGTGTTTAGGTAGGTCGTGGTCTACACCCACGTCGGCTTTCGCTTGAAGTCTGCCGAGCACATGTCGTGTGCAGACGCTAAGTGGTGGAAACATGTATGAAGAAGTACACCCCAGCAGGGTTAATATCATCTATTCGAATAGCCGTGTCCGCGGTAAAGGACTTCTGGGTTGCTTATATCAGTTCATAGACAAGTGAAAGTGGATACCCTAAAATACGCAAGATAAGCGTGAGTGCTATGGATGGCGCTCTCGTAGGGAGACGGGAGTGGATCCATAGTGGTGTATTGATATGGTGAATATGTGGACTCGTGTGCGCCACCTCAAAAGGAGTTACTTGCAGTCGTAGTTTAGGATAGCCACCGAGTCAAAGCTGGCTTGCTGCAGTTAAACCCCACCATCCCCTTTGTTGATAATGATGCATATGTAGTTAGTTCTGATGTAAGTCTTGCTGGGTACATTTGTACTCACGTTTGCCTATTTTATGTTTTTGCAGAGAGACTTCGGTCTCACTAGTAGTTTCGCGTGGACTTCGACGTTTAGCTTGTTACCTCAGCTACGATCTTGTGCCCTCGGCAGGATCTGATAGATAGTCAGGCTTCTCAGCCTTTTTCATTTATAGATGTCTGTACTCAGACATGATAGCTTCCGCTTGTGCTTTGAATTGTATGCTCTGATTGTTGGGTCATGAGACCCATGTTTGTAATATCTCGCTCCTCGGAGCCTATTGAATAAATTACTTGAGTCGTAGAGTCATGTTGTGATGCCATGTTGTATTTGCACATATCGAGCATATTGTGTGTATGTTATTGAAATGCTTGGTATGTGTGGGATCTGACCATCTAGTTGTTTATCTTTAGTAGCCTCTCTTACGGGGAAATGTCTCCTAGTGTTTCCACCGAGCCATGGTAGCTTGCTACTGCTCCGGAACACTTAGGCTGGCCGGCATGTGTCCTTCTTCGTTCCTGTGTCTGTCCCTTCGGGGAAATGTCACGCGATGAATATCGGAGTCCTGTTAGCCCGCTACAGCCCGGTTCACCGGAGTCCTGCTAGCCCAGTGCTATAGCCTGGATTCACTCGCTGATGACCGACACGTTCGATGCTGGGTGATGGATGCCTGTCCCTGTAAGTCTGTGCCACTTTGGGTTTACGACTAGCCATGTCAGCCCGGGCTCCTTATCATATGGATGCTAGCGACACTGTCATATACGTGTGCCAAAAGGCGCAAACGGTCCCGGGCAAAGGTAAGGCGACACCCGTGGGAATACCGTGCGTGAGGCCACAAAGTGATATGAGGTGTTACATGCTAGATCGATGTGGCATTGAGTCGGGGTCCTGACAGCGTTGGTATCAGAGCTTGACTGCGTGTAGGATTACCAAGCCAAACTGGTCGAAGTTGAGTCTAGAAATTCTTTAGTTATATAAGGGAATTGATTGTGGGATGGAACGTAAGGCTCTTTTTACTCCTTATACCTCATGCCCTTCTGATCTGAGTCATCTTATCTTTCCTACGGGGATTAAGAGCTAGGCTATCTCTTCTTTCTATCAGGATCACGCGTTACTAATCCTTAGACTTATAAGATTGTTGGATTTAAGCTTGAGTTCAGTTTCTACTACTTCCGTATGTTAATTGTTGATCTCGAAACCTTGATATTGTGCTTCTGAGTGGTTATGCCACCATTTTTGTGAATGTCTCAAATCTCTTCTGAGCATTTACAGCCGTTAAGCTGTCCGAGTCATTCCAGGTTTCTAAATAGTCTGATGCATTTGCAAAATCCTTTCCCTCTGGTTTCGATGCTCCTTTATGCCAGCTCAATCACACTAATTGTTGAGTTGAGGTATTCTACTGCCTCGACCTTTATGTTGGAATAATTATTATGACCCTAGGTGTCTCAGGGGATCATCTAGTGGTCTAGCCATGATTTGTGTCCTAGTGTGATGATTCTGGCCTTTATTCCCGAAAGCATTCCGTGATGCTACTTAGGAGTAGGTATTCTATTCCTGGGTTTTGAACCCGAGATTCATCCTACTTACACCATGTTGATAGTGTTGCTAGTTCCTTTAGGATAATAGTAACCTTTGCGATAGTCCTCGAGGTTCATGGTACATCCTTCTTCCAATTACCATGAATCATTCTTGGCAGGAGTTCTTCTGAACCAAAAGATGACAACAAGAGTGCTCTCGATGAGTTCTCCATGCTATATTGTGACTCTGCCAGCTCAACCTTTCTGCATGGGTTATCCAACAGAATTATGTTGAACTTGGTTCGACATACTAATCTATGCATCCACAACTCGGAAAGTTATATGTTCCTTTGAGTTGTCCCTCTTTAGTTGTCTACTGACCTTCGTCTATCAATTGATAGTCAAGAGTATGCGTGCGTTCGTTTATCGATGCCTATTACTCTTGTGGTCCGTCAAGCCATTCTATCGCGGAATGATAGGAGAAACAAACTCCAGTACCTCTTCCATATCTAGGATTGGGTCAAAGCAATTGTGCTCCGCAGATCAAAATGCCAGCCTAGCTTTTGATTCTGTTCTACCCTGAAGTATTACCGTCTTTATGTCAGGATTTTCATGAGGATTGCACCGGCTCTTGTGAATTCTTGATGTAGTGATACTTCTCGCCATCATTATTCATCCCTCGGTTCCGTGTTGTCGCAACCGGAATGCCGACAAGTGAATCATGATGTGTGAATTCAATACTCCTAGCAACCTTGTTGCTTGGTAGTTAATGGACAATAATTTCATTCTTAGCGTGTTGGTTTTGAATCATCATTCTAAGGTTGATCATGCTACCTAGTCCTTGTTCTCGGTGCACTCCTCGATCGATGAGTTAGGATTATTTCAAATCTTCGCTCTATTGATCATATCGTCTTGCCTCAAAAAGCAAGATTGTTCTCGAGCTTAGTAACATATCGGTGGTTCGTGATTTTCTGAATATCTTCTCGAAAGTATCACCAGGTTGTCACCTGACTGTTATGTTGAGTTCGTGATCAAGTTGGTTTATCCTGTAAACCACCCCTTTCTCCAAGAATCCGTGTTGGATACCCCTGAGCTAGTTGGTTAAGCTAGGCAACAACTTGGAGAGTTGGAAGATAAAAGCTTGCCTGACTTAGTTCGTTCCAAAGGGATATTCTTGTGTAGTATGTGTTGACGAAAGATGATATCTTCATCGATTGGTCCCTGTGATCAGTTGCTGGACCTATCATTTTTATCTAACCTTTGATTGGAGTATGGGCTATCATCCAATCAGACCAGAACCAACGATATTCGTAATGTTGTCTTACTCGTGGTTGATCCCTCGAGCATACACCATTATATCTTTCGGGTCTGACCAATGCTATCACTTGTTCACTTAACTATGGAATTCCTTTTAAAGGGAAACCCGGAAGAATTGTTGTTGAGCCCATTGGTAACATCCTTATCTCCTCCATGATGTTGTTGAACATTAAGCTAGTGTTGGAAACTTTTGAAAGCATTTTCTTCATGCTAGCTCATGAAGTATTTGTTTGATGAAAGGAGTGACTTCCTATTATACACGTGCATTTGGTGAAAGTTGCCGCCGTGAATTTGAGAAAGATTGTTTTGTTTCCTTTGGAATCATCGCAAATCAGTCATGCACACGTGCGAAGTATTCTGTAGTCTGGAGACTTGCAACCTTCATTCTATATGTGTCCCTAGCACACTAAGCCACTGATTGACTTGTTCAAGGAAAAGAAGTCTATGCTTGGGATCTAATCCATGGACTTGCGTAAAGACTTCGATATCCTCGATTATGGTTCCCCACCCGAACTCGGTAGTGTTTGATTATAAGACTACTACGTGGCCATGCTTGTCTGGGACAACGTGTTCACATGTTAGTAGCAGAACCAGTTCATGTTTGGAGCTTGCTATCGTAGTTCATTCCCGAGAATCTCGCAACGCCATCTCATCGATTTGTGTTGCAAACTTTCGTTTTTCTTCCTAGACTCGATGAGTCTGGAATATCCTGACACCAACCAGATCTGAATCTCAGGCAGATATGATGGTTTGGAACATTTCCCAAGAACTATAATATCGGTCCCTCGAAAACCGGTAAAGTGGATGTCGTGGCCAACACACCTAGCCGGAAGACCTGTTATTATAATATCTTGATTGAGGAAGTTGGCCACCTCCCCATAAGGATCTCCTAGAACTTATTCTAGTAGTTGTTCCTTATGGATTTTTGTGCTCCCGAAGCCCGACCTTTTACTTGATGTTCTAGATATCAAACCATATCTATGGGTGGATTACGCTAGCACATCAAGGAGAACATTAGAAGCGGAGTGCTAAATGTCTCTCGGTCGATCATCCAGATTTCGTTCCCTTGGCCTCGCTAAGGTGAAATCTGAGAAAGTGTTATCCTCCTTTGCATCTGCATCGTCCATCACTATTCATCATGGTAGTATGTTGTGTTGTCAGCACCCTTGACACGGATGTTGATAAAACCTTGATGATTGTGGAAATGCTCAAATCTTGAGAGCACGCACAAGCGCTACGTGTTATCATCGGCAATACCTGGATTGCTCTCAGTTTCCTCGGCAATGCTATGATCTTTTCAAACAGTGAATTCACTTTCTATTGTTGGGTTCTTCCCCAGTTACCAGAATCATTCCCAGCATTTGCATTTTGTTCCCAGTTTGCACCGCCAATGTGCCATTCTACCTTAGGTCTCTTCCATTTCCGGTGGTAAGCAAGTTCATCCATTACGTTGTCTTCAACAAGGTAATCCACATCATCCAAGTCCGAGTATGCCATTCCACCGACCCCCTCCAAACGATTGCTCGAGAATTGTCTTAGGCTGGTTTAAAGAGTTTCAATGATCTTTGAATCAAAGGTAATTTTTTTGCCACTTAAGGGGATATTTCTACGAGTCACCTTCCCTAAGGTGCATCGTTATGGTATCATGGAAACTCAACTCCTCGCTACGATGACAATCGTTTACCACCTTTTTAAGTGTGGAATTGTAGTCTACCTGGTAAACCTCGTCATCTGCTCCACTCCATCCCTCTAGAGGTGTTCTTCGTCCCTCAGCTCGAGAAATGTTGCTATGTCCCATTCCGTGAGTTAATCCTGAGTGGTTCGACCTTCGAGAAGATTGATCCTTCTAGAGTTCCCCTCCTTCTCTCGTTGTCATGTTGGTTGGAGTTTCCAGAGCAAGACTTCAAGACAATGATGGTGAATGAATCAACATTCAATTGAAGTGCACCCTGGATCGTGAAGATTATACTAGTCTGCGTTACCCCTTCACCTTACCCTACGCTTGAATCTCGAGACGAGATTCTTGTTTAGTGGGGGTGAGTTGTCACATCCCTAGCTTCTGGTTTGCTCTGAGCCAGCTAGTCATGTGTTGCATCATGTTTAAATTTTGCCTAAAATTGAAATGGGGATGTTCAAACCGTAGCATTAAATCAACTCAACTAGGGTGAATTAAAATCTTTTCAATAAACCCAAAAGGTTCCTAAGAAAAGATTCATGATTTCTGGTTAAGGTGGAAACCTCTGCCAAAAATGATGAATATATTCTTAGGTCATTTTTGGATTTTTGAATTAAATCATATTGTATTTGACTTTGGGCATTTAAATACTATAAATAATTTAAATGTTCAAATAAATGTTGGAAATTGTTAAGGGTCACTGAAATAATTCAGAAAGCACCCATAATTGTTTCCAGGATTTTATTAAATGATTTGGTATTTTAAATCAAATCAAAAACAAAATAACAGAAATAGAAAAGAAATAAAAGAGAGAGAGAGAAGGAAGTTACCTCGCGCCCACTTACCTAGCCCAGCACGGCCCAGCCCATCTCCACTCCCCCCCCTGTCGTCTTCCTCTGCCAGTAGGCAGAGGCGAGGCGTGGCGCGCGCCCGAGAGGCCTCGGCCACCTCCTGCTTCCCCCTGGCCACCTCCTGCTTCCTCCTCGACGCCCCGGAGACGCCACGCACCTCCCTGCCTCTCTCCCTCACTCTCCCGCGTCCTCATCCTCTCCCCTGGACTTCACTCTCACTCGCCCGAACGAAGCCGCCGCCACCGACGAGCTCCCTCGCGGCCACCGCCACCCCCTAGCCTCGCCGATGCGCTCAAAGGCTCCACCTCGACCCCCTCTTTCTCCCCACCGAGCCACCAGGTCCCGGACACGCTGCAACGCCGCCACCATCGCCGTTTCCATCGCCGGCCGCCGAGGATCTTCACCGTCGATTCGCCGCCGTCTCCGCTTCCCCGAGCTCGTCATCTACCCCATCCGAACCACCGTGAGCTCCTGCACGTTTTGCCCCTAACCCCGTGGCTTGCCGCTCGCCGTAGCCGCCATCTCATAGCTGGCCGTAGCACGCCGCCGCCTGAGCTCGTCGCCGGCATAGCTCCGGTGACCATTTGGTCACCCTGGCATGCCTAACTCGCTCCCCGCACCGCGTAGCGCCCCGCTAGCCGCTCACCTCGCTCGTTTGCGCACCGTAGCACTAACTCGCCCCAACCCCGAGCTCCGGCCGCCGCCTCGGGCTCCACTCCGGCGAACCCCGGCCACCCCCGCACCTCCCGTTGGTTCCCCTAGATGCGCACGGGCACGGGCTACCTCCTGGTGCCCTTGGCGCGTCGATCCGATGCCCCTAGCACAAGTCCGGCGTCCCCCGCCGTGCTCTGTGGTCGTCGCCGGCTAAACTCCGGTGAGAGCTGACGTGGCCGGTCATGAGGGCCTAACCACCCCGCTAACGCAGGCCTAGAGCCACTGACATGTGGGCCCTAGTGCCCCTAATCTCTAATTAAACTAAACTAACCCCCCCTGTCTAACCTGTGTCACTGACGTGTGGACCCCACACGTCAGGTTTGACCGGACCAGCCCAGTTGACTCTGCGGACGTCACAGTGACGTGGTGCTGACGCCATAAATCATTTTCTGGAATTATTTTAATTCTAAATATTCAGGAAATTCCAGAAAATGTTCAAAACTTCAAAAAATCATAGTAATTCAACCGTAACTCCAAATTAAATAATTTATATATGAAAAATTATCAGAAAAATTCAAGGAATCCATCTGTACCATTTTCATGCATGTTAGAACAACTTATAGATGTTGTTTAGCACAAATCATATAAAGGGCATTTAAACAATCACATATGGGGTTTGAATTTGAATCTTGTATTCAAACCAACTTCATTTAATCTGTTGCTAGTTGCATTAGCTCAAAACACATTCATTTTGCCATGTCATGATCATGCATCATATTGTGCATTGCATTGATTGTGTTCCCTTCTGTGTTGCCGGTATTTGTCCCCTCTCGATAGACGTGATACCGATGATGTGATCGTTGACACTGATGAAGACCCAATGTTATCTTCAGAAGTGCCAGGCAAGCAAAACCCCCTTGTTCATTCCGATACAATCCTACTCTCTCGTTCCTGCTCTCTTTTACTGCATTAGGACAACATCGATTCATCTGTTACTTGCTGCGGTAGCTGAACCCCTTTATCCTTTGCATGACCTGTCATTGCCACAGTAAATAGATGAAACCCACTAGCATGAGTAGGAGTTGTTTGAGCCCTGTTGTGCCTACTCATTCATGTTTGTTTGTCATGCCTGCTACTGCTTAGAGTTGAGTCAGGTCTGATTCATCGGGGATGAATCAGAGGTGTGTGAACATGTCCTACTGTGTGTGAGCTAAGTGTGTGAACACGATTTGGTAAAGGTAGCGGTGAGAGGCCATGTAGGAGTACATGGTGGGTTGTCTCATTGCAGCCGTCCTCAGGAATTGAGTTCTGTGTTTGTGATCCATGATTCAGCTACTACCATACATTGGGCCCTGAAATATGACCCCGCTCGACTTCTTATTCACCCTTGTCCTCTGTCCAGGAGTTGCAAGTAGTTTCTGGTGTTTGTAGCTTACTGGAGGCCGTGGACAGCGCTGACCGTAGGGGTGGGCTGTGATGCGGTAGGTACGTGGCACGGTGTACCGGATGCCCGTTTGGTGTCTCGGGAACCCTGTTCACATCGTTTGGGGTTGTGAGCGAAACTCCGGCCGGATCTCCTCATGGATGGAACCCGAATAGGCAATAAACCTGGACTAGAGACTTAGGTGTTTAGGTAGGTCGTGGTCTACACCCACGTCGGCTTTCGCTTGAAGTCTGCCGAGCACATGTCGTGTGCAGACCCTAAGTGGTGGAAACATGTATGAAGAAGTACACCCCTGCAGGGTTAATATCATCTATTCGAATAGCCGTGTCCGCGGTAAAGGACTTCTGGGTTGCTTATATCAGTTCATAGACAAGTGAAAGTGGATACCCTAAAATACGCAAGATAAGCGTGAGTGCTATGGATGGCGCTCTCGTAGGGAGACGGGAGTGGATCCATAGTGGTGTATTGATATGGTGAATATGTGGACTCGTGTGCGCCACCTCAAAAGGAGTTACTTGCAGTCGTAGTTTAGGATAGCCACCGAGTCAAAGCTGGCTTGCTGTAGTTAAACCCCACCATCCCCTTTGTTGATAATGATGCATATGTAGTTAGTTCTGATGTAAGTCTTGCTGGGTACATTTGTACTCACGTTTGCCTATTTTATGTTTTTGCAGAGAGACTTCGGTCTCACTAGTAGTTTCGCGTGGACTTCGACGTTTAGCTTGTTACCTCAGCTACGATCTTGTGCCCTCGGCAGGATCTGATAGATAGTCAGGCTTCTCAGCCTTTTTCATTTATAGATGTCTGTACTCAGACATGATAGCTTCTGCTTGTGCTTTGAATTGTATGCTCCGATTGTTGGGTCATGAGACCCATGTTTGTAATATCTCGCTCCTCGGAGCCTATTGAATAAATTACTTGAGTCGTAGAGTCATGTTGTGATGCCATGTTGTATTTGCACATATCGAGCATATTGTGTGTATGTTATTGAAATGCTTGGTATGTGTGGGATCTGACCATCTAGTTGTTTATCTTTAGTAGCCTCTCTTACGGGGAAATGTCTCCTAGTGTTTCCACCGAGCCATGGTAGCTTGCTACTGCTCCGGAACACTTAGGTTGGCCGGCATGTGGCCTTCTTCGTTCCTGTGGCTGTCCCTTCGGGGAAATGTCACGCGATGAATACCGGAGTCCTGTTAGCCCGCTACAGCCCGGTTCACCGGAGTCCTGCTAGCCCAGTGCTACAGCCTGGATTCACTCGCTGATGACCGACACGTTCGATGCTGGGTCATGGATGCCTGTCCCTGTAAGTCTGTGCCACTTTGGGTTTACGACTAGCCATGTCAGCCCGGGCTCCTTATCATATGGATGCTAGCGACACTGTCATATATGTGTGCCAAAAGGCGCAAACGGTCCCGGGCAAAGGTAAGGCGACACCCGTGGGAATACCGTGCGTGAGGCCACAAAGTGATATGAGGTGTTACATGCTAGATCGATGTGGCATTGAGTCGGGGTCCTGACAAATGTCTTCCGTGAAAATGATGGAAAGGAAAATTGTGCTCAATTGTTACAAGAAGAATGCTATAAAATGTTTGGCATAGAATCCATGGATGATGAGCATGATTGCAATGTTGCTAGTATGAATTCTTTGAATATCCATGATGCTAGTGATATG
This sequence comes from Triticum aestivum, assembly GCF_018294505.1. NCBI lineage: Eukaryota > Viridiplantae > Streptophyta > Magnoliopsida > Poales > Poaceae > Triticum > Triticum aestivum. Next base: position 166,833,794 of record NC_057804.1, on the reverse strand, counting down.
CAAATCCATAAGCTTGGGGATGCTATGTTTGATGAAGAAGATATTCTTATTCCCCCAAGTTTTGATGTGCAAATTTTCTATGATGATTGCATGCCTCCTATCTATGATTAGAATAAAGTTACTACTTATGATGATTATTGTGATGATACTTATGTTATAAAAAGTAGTGATAATTATTGTCATAATTTTGAATATCATTTTTCGGAACATTACTCTTTTAATGTGGAAAGAATTTATAGTATTCGAGTTTCATATGATACTCCCACCATTGCGAATGAGAATAAAATTGCTTATATGGAGAGTAATAACTTTTCTATGCTTTTGGATCATGAAAAGAATGCTTTATGTGATGGTTATATTGATGAATATATTCATGATGCTACTGAAAATTATTATGAGAGAGGAACTTATGATTCATGATGTTCTTATTATGTTTCAATCCTTATCTTTTTTGCGAGCATCATTGAACTCATCATGCCTAGATTAAAAGGCATTAAAGAAAAACGCTTGTTGGGAGACAACCCAACACTTTTACTTACTATTTTTGTGTGTTCACATGATTAGGCTACTGTATTAATCATGTTTTGTTGCTTTTGTTTCAATAAAGTGCCAAGTAAAGCTTTTGGGATAGTGTGGATGATAGTTGACTCGAATCTATGCAAAAATAGAAACTTTTGCGCTCAGTCCAGGAATTTTGAAAATTCACTGGAATGTGCTTTGATCTAAAATTTTGACAGGTGATAGTTATACAAATTCTCTATGTTGTCCCAAATTTTCAGTATTTTTGGAGTAGCAGAAGAATGGTTGGAGTACAGATTACTACAGACTGTTCTGTTTTGGACAGATTCTGTTTTCAATGCATAGTTTGCTTGTTTTCTAGTTTCTATGGCTTATATTGCTCAATATAAATTGCGGAAATGATAGGATACAGTAGGAATTGTGTAGAAACAATTATGAATCTTTTCTTGACAGTACCAAATTGAATGGTTTGCTCTTTATCATACTAATGCATCTCACAAAGTTCCGTTAAGTTTTGTGTGATTGAAGTTTTCAAGTTTTGGGTAGATGTCAATATGAGAAGAATAAGGAGTGACAAGACCCTAAGCTTTGGGATGCCCAAGGCACCCCAAAGGTAATATCCAAGTAAGATCCAAGCAACTAAGCTTGGGGATGCCGCGGAAGGCATCCCCTCTTTCGTCTCCAACAATATCGGCAACCTTACTTGAGGCTATACTTTTATTCGTCACATGATATGTGTTTTGCTTGCAGTGTCATTGTATTTTGTTAGAATTTGCTTGCCGTTATTTAGAATAATGTTTTGCATCTTTCCTTCCAATAAAATATCAAGTATAGCCTTTGCCATGCTTATTTTGCAAGTCTACATGTTGCTGTTTCAAAGCAGAAAGTTTTTATCTCTTTTGAAAAAAATCCCTATAAAAGTTAGAACGTGATAAAAAATGTTGAAACTCTTTGCACAATAATCTCTGACAAATTTTCTATAGTGTGGTAAATTCTGAGAATTTTTGGAGTTAAATAAGTAGTAATACTATTGCATTCGTTACAGACTGTACAATTTTAGCAGATTGCTGTTATGTTTGCATTGTTTGCATATGTTTGCTTGTTTAATGATTCTATTTGAGGATAGGAGTATTAAATATGAAGAGGCATTTAGTATGAAATGTTGAATAATTATTTTAGTAGTTTGCTATAGTAGAGAATGATTTGCATTGGTTTATACTAACTTATGTCACGAGTTCTTGTTGAGTTTTGTGTGGATGAAGCTTTTAATATTTAGGGAAACCGTGATATAAGAGGAATTAAGGAGACACAAAAGCTCAAGCTTCGGGATGTCCAAGGCATCGCAAGCTAATATCCAAGAAGTCTCAAGCATCTAAGCTTGGGGATGCCCCGGTAGGCATCCCACCTTTCTTCTTCAACAATTATCGGTTAGTACTGGTTGAGCCTAAGTTTTTCGCTTCTTCACATGAGTTGTGCTATGCTTGGAATGTCATTTTATTTTGTTTTTCTTGTTGTTTATATAAAATACTTAGGTTTTAAAGTTTTTAAATAAGAGAGAATCCATAATTGGCTACCATTTGCTTAACTACATGCTTGATCTTCACTTATATCTTTTTGGAGTAGCTTGTCATTTACTCTTGTGCTTCACTTATATCCTATGAGTAAATTGTTGAATGAATCATGAAGTTGAAATTATTGTTCATATCATATCTAGTGGTAGCTTCACATTTGGGTTTAGAAAGTGAAAATCTTTTGAAGCTTGACAATCACAATATTGGTCATACAAGAAATTCCTGAGTGATTACTATAAGGAAGAGAACTTTCACATGCAAATACACTATCTTGGAAATCCTTTGTGATTTTGAGCCCCCATCAAAATATTATATGCCAAAATTGTTGAGGTTGGACAAGGAAGACAACATAATGGTTTATATTTGTTCATATTCACAAAGAAGATACTGCTTGTGCTTCAACATGTGGTGCTTGCCCCCCACTTTGCTAGCCAAAAATTCCGCACCAAGTAGATACTACTTGTGCATCCAAAAACCCATAAACCCAAATCTTATTCTCAAGAGTCCACCATACCTAACTAAGGATTGAGTAAGATCCTTCAAGTAAGTTGTCATCAGTGCAATAAGGCGATAAAAATTGCTTCTAAAAGTGTTAGATCATTTAGTGTAAGAGAAAATAGAGCGTTGTACAAACTTGTGATGGCAAAGAATAAAGGCGTCACACTGCATAATAAAGGTTTCTATCATAAGGGGCAATATAACATGATGTTATTTTGTACTAAGGGATTGAGCATACAAACAAAAAGCACATGCCAACCTCTGCTTCCCTCTGCGAAGGGCCTACCTTTTACTTTTTGTATTTACTTTCATGCAAGAGTAAAAGTTTTTCTCTCTATTCCTTTTTATTTTTTCTCTTTTGGCAAGCATCATATGGTGAGGAAAGATCTAGGCACATATATCCAGTTAGATATGGGTAAGATGAGTTATTATTGTTGACATCACCCTTGAGGTGAATATGTTGGGAGGCGAAATTATAAGCTCCTACCTTTCTATGTGTCTAGTTGAAACGCTTTGCTCATGTGTATGCAGTGAGTGTTAGCAATCATAGAAGAATATATGATGGTTGAGTATGTGGAGCTCTTACTTAGACTTTGTTGAATAAGTTGAATTGCAATTGCTTGGTGACTAAGAACATAGGTTGTTGAGTTTCAACAGAATTCATTGTTTGAACCTTAACATGTGAATTGGTTGCTACTTTAATATGAGAAGTTTTATAAGAAAGAATTGCTGTTATGATGCTAGGAAAAGTGATTGAAATTGTCATTGATCAAACTTGTGCACTTTGCTAGCATTCACACTTCATAAATTATTTCTTTTATCATTTACCTACTCGAGGAAGAGCAGGAATTAAGCCTCGGGATGCTGATACGTCTTCAATGTATCTATAATTTATGAAGTATTCATGCTAATATATTATAATTCTTGGATGTTTTAAAATCATTTTATAGCAACTTTATATCATTTTCTGGGACTAACCTATTGACCCAGCGCCCATGTGGGTTGTGCCCACATCGGTGGCCTCCCGCACCCCTCTTTGCCCTATAAATCATCAAATACTCCAAAAACCCTCGCGGAGACCCTAGATAGGATGTTCTGCCACTGCAAGCCTCTGTATCTACAAAAACCAATCTAGACCCTGCTCCGGTACCCTGCCGGAGTGGGAGATCATCACTGGTGGCCATCTTCATCATCCCGGTGCCACCATGATGAGGAGGGAGTAGTTCACCCTCGGGGCTGAGAGTTTGTACCTGTAGCTATGTGTTTAATTTATCTCTCTCTCTCTCTCTCGTGTTCTCGATGGTGCGATCTTGATGTATCGGGGACTTTGTTAATATAGTTGGATCATATGGTGTTTTCCCCTCTCTATCCTGTTGTGATGAATTGAGTTTTCCCTTTGAGATTTTGTTTTATCGGATTGAATACTTTTTTGGATTTGAGAACACTTGATATATGTCTTGCATATGAATACCCGTGGTGACAATGGGGTATTATTTTGATTCACTTGATATATGTTTTGGCACTCAACTCGTGGATTCCCGAGGTAACATTGGGGTAATCTACACATAGGGGTTGATGCATGTTCTTGTCTTTGTTTCTCCGGTAGAAATCTTGGGGCACTCATTGATGTTCTGTTCTTTGTGTTGGATTGAGCACTATGAATCTGAAATTATTTGCTGTTATTTTAGTACGAACCCTTGGATAGATCAATCGTAAAGAATAGCTTCGAGGTGGTTTCGTACCCTACAAACGATTTCTTCTTATGTTCACCGCTAGATAGGAACTTTGGAGTGATTCTTCATCGCACGTTGAGGGATGGTTATATAATCCAATTATATTAGCATTGTTGAGAGATTGCACTAGCGAAAGTACATACCCTAGGCCTCATTTTCATGCATTGCAATACAGCTTGTGCTCACTTTTGTTACTTGCTATCTTGCTGTTTTTATTTATTCATATTATAAAAATGTATTTCTACCATCCATATTACACTTTTATCAGCATCTCTTCACCAAACTAGTGCACCTATACAATTTGCCATTGTATTGGGTGTGTTGGGGACACAAGAGATTTCTTGTATTTGGTTGTAGGGATGTTTGAGAGAGACTATGTTCATCCTACGCTTACCATGGATTGATAAACCTTAGGTCATCCACTTGAGGGAAAATTGCTACCGTCCTACAAAACTCTGCGCTTGGAGGCCCAACACGAGTATACAAGAATAAAGTTGTGTAGTAGACATCGGAGTTATTTATTTTGTTGGCTCTAGAACGATAAACCTCTTCGATTATATATGGTCCTTCCCATTTATAGAGAAGCTTTCCTGCAAAAAATCTGAAAGGAGAGCTGTACAAAAGAACATATTCTCCAACTTTGAATTCCCGCGTTTGGATTCGTTTGTCATGCCATCATTTAACATTTTCTTTAAATAACTTGGCATTTTCAGAGGCTTGGTTTCTCCATTCATCTAGTGAGGTAATATCAAATAACCTCTTTTCACCGGCAAGTTTGAAATCATATTTGAGTTCTTTAATTGCTCAATATGCTTTATGTTCTAACCCAAGAGGCAAATGACAAGCTTTTCAATAAACCATTTTATAAGGAGACATACCCACAGGATTTTTATATGCTATCCTATAGGCCCAAAGTGCATCATCCAATTTCTTAGACCAATTCTTTCGGGACCTATTAACTGTTTTTTTGTAATATTAGTTTTATTTCTCTATTGCTAAGTTCAACTTGACCACTAGATTGAGGGTGATACGGTGATGCAATTCTCTGGTTAATATCATATTTAACAAGCATTTTTCAGAAAGCACCATGAATAAAGTGTGTACCACCATCAGTCATTAAATATCTAGGGACTCCAAACCTGGGGAAAGTAACTTATTTGAGCATTTTAATGGAAGTGTTGTGATCAACACTACTAGTTGGAATAGCTTCTACCCACTTAGTAACATAATCAACAACAACCAAAATATGTGTATACCCATTAGAGGAAGGAAAACGTCCCATATAATCAAAACCCCAAACATCAAATGGTTCAATAGCAAGTGAATAATTTATAGGCATTTCTTGACGCTTACCGATATTACTAATTTGTTGGCATTCATCACAAGATAAAACAAACTTACATGCATCCTTGAAGAGAGTAGGCCAATAAAAACTAGCTTGTAATACCTTGTGAGCAGTTCTATCTCCCACATGATGCCCTTCATAAGCTTTGGAGTGACATTTTCGTACAATTTTTCCCTGTTCATGCTCAGGTACACAATGTCTAATAATACCATATACTCCTTCTTTATAAAGATGTGGGTCATCCCAAAAGTAATGTCTTAAATCATAGAAGATTTTTTCTTTTGTTTGTATGTGAAACTAGGTGGTATATATTTAGCAACAATATAATTAGCATAGTCAGCATACCAAGGAGTGTTATGAGAATCATTTATTGCAGCTAATCGTTCATAAGGAAAACTATCATCAATAGGTTTTGGGTTATCAAGAATATTTTCTAACCTAGACAAGTTATCAGCTATGGGGTTCTCAACTCCTTTCCTATCAGTAATATGTAAATTAAATTCTTGTAGCAAGAGAACCCATCTAATGAGTCTAGGTTTAGCATCGTTCTTTATCATGAGATATTTAATAGCAGCATGATCGATGTGGACAGTAACTTTAGAATCAACAATGTATGTGTCGGCATTCTGGGAACCAGGGTACCCAGACTTTCCTGCCTGCGACCCATGGCGTGGCTCACTCGACGACCTAGTACGGCCCATCTACAAGACCGCCAAGGCAAGACCCTCGCGAGGAGCCAAGCCTCGCGAGGTGGACGACACCAAGACCCCCCAAGGAAGCGGACTCCCCATGCGGCCTCCCGAGGAGCGGAGATTTCTAAGCAAATTCCCAGCCTCATGAGGCTACCATGACGCAAGCCATGACGACCAAGGCAGGCGGGCGCTAGCGGGTGCAGAGGAGGTAGTTTCCTCTTTGGTGCTAAGGAGGCAAGGACAGGCGTGGGTTCTCGAGGGATCTGTCAAAGGTTTCCATTGCAGTGCAACAAGATCAAGACCACCAGCACAGCAGGGCGGATGTCCTCGCCGAGCCCACCGCTGTGTCACGACTAGAAGCTTTGCAGGTGAAGACCACCTTTCGTCAGGATAAGTTGTACTACTCGCCCCCTTTCAAATTGGCCACTGTGGGATCTCTTCCTGCCAACGTTTTGGGGGAAGAGGACCGAGGCCACTATAAATATAGGTTAGCCACCACCGTAGAAGGGGTTGACTCATTCCCTCATCCCTGGACCTCACGAGTTTGTACCAGTTCATCCTCAGCCCTTCGTGAGGCCAATCCACCACAAAGCTGGAGTAGGGTCTTAGACCGCAAGGTGGCCCGAACCTGGTAAACTGTCGTGTCCATCTTCTTCCTTGCTCACACGAATCAGGCTAGGCCGTGGGGCGACGGGCTGGTAGGCTGGAGAGGTTGAGTTCATTGCACACGCCCTAGAGTTTGAACCTTTCTTGGGTCTACGGAGCCCTGAATCTGACATTTGGCACGCCAGGTAGGGGTGTGTCGAAGTCCTTCCACCGTTTGCTTTGCCTCCATTCCGCCGCTCCTGTGATCGATGCTCGTCGCGTTCGGGCCGAGCGCCGGGCGACTCGTGTCGCCCAGACGGCACCCATGGGCAACGACACTCCTCACCGCTCTGCCTCCCCCGTGGCTAACTGGAAGTGCAACTAATCCCTGGGTGGTTTTGGTAATTCTTAACAACATATAGCTCATTGAACTAATGCTCTTTCAAGATGATCATTTCAAAAAGTTCAGTGATGTGGCATGGACTAGAGATGTGGACCCCTCAAAATGCTAAGGAAACCAATTGGCAACAAGCTCAAGACTCTACATTTTTCATTTAAGTGATCCAAGATCACATTGAGTCAATAGGAAAGCCAATACTATTAAAAGGGGATGAGGTGTTGCTTAATGGGTTACTTGCTCAAAATGCTTAGTGATATGCTCCAAAAAGCCTCAACCACTTTCTCATTTCTACATATGTCCTAAACCTAAAAGTCAAACTTGGCCCCACCGATTTGATATATCCGGCGCCACCAAGTTTCATTTGACATAGCCACCGCCACAAGCCCTAGTCACTTCGGTTTCACTGATAGGGATCTCGGTCTCACTGAGATGGGATTGCAAACTTGCTGTTTCCTTTTTGTAACATTTCGGTCCCACCGAAATGAGCGGATCGGTCCCACCGAGTCTGCAATGCAAATTCACGGTTTCCTTTTTGTAACACTTCGGTCCCACTGAGTTTCCCTGGCCAACTCTCTATGTGCCTATTGCTGAAATTAGTCCCACCGAGTTCATGTGATCGGTCACATCGAGATTACGTTATGCCCTAACCCTAGCATATCAGTCCCACTAAGTTGACTGTGTCAGTCCCACCAAAAAGCCTAACGTTCATATTTTGACCTGAATCGGTCTGACCGAGTTTTACCATTCGGTCCCACCGAGTTTAGGAATCTATGTGTAATGGTTAGATTTTGTGTGGAGGCTATATATACCCCTCCACCCATTCTTCATTTGTGTGAAGAGCCATCAGAACGTGCCTACACTTCCAGCATTCATTTTCTGAGAGAGAACCACGTACTCATGTGTTAAGACCAAGATATTCCAATCCAACCACAAGAATCTTGATCTCTAGCCTTCCCCAAGTTGCTTTCCACTCAAATCATCTTTCCACCATAGCCAAATTTGTGAGAGAGAGTTGAGTGTTGGGGAGACTATCATTTGAAGCACAAGAGCAAGGAGTTCATCATCAACACACCATATATTACCTTTTGGAGAGTGGTGTCTCCTAGATTTGTTATGTGTCACTTGGGAGCCTCCGTCAAGATTGTGGAGTTGAACCAAGGAGTTTGTAAGGGCAAGGAGATCGCCTACTTCGTGAAGATCTACCCTAGTGAGGCAAGTCCTTCATGGGCAATGGCCATGGTGGGATATAGAATGTTGCTTCTTCATGGACCCTTCATGGGTGGAGCCCTCCGTTGACTCACGCAACCGTGACCTTTCGTGGGTTGAAGTCTCCATCAACGTGGATGTACGATAGCACCACCTATCAGAAGCACGCCAAAAATCTCCATGTTAACATTGTGTTTGGTCTCTCCAAACTCCTCCGATTTACTTTCTTGCAAGTTGCATGCTTTACTTGCCACTTCTCATATACTCTTTGCATGCTTGCTTGAATTGTGTTGAGATTGCTTGACTTGTGCTAAGTTGCTAAAATCTGTCTAGAATTAAAATTGGGAAAAGGTTAAGTTTTTATTTGGTCAAGTAGTCTAATCACCCCCCCACTCTAGACATACTTTCGATCCTATGAGTGGTATCAGAGCTTTGGTCTCCATTTGCCTTGATTTCCATAGCTTTGGTGATCATAGCCTTGGTTTCACAACCTAGGAGAGTATGGCGTCTAGTGAGGGAAATTACCACCGTAGAGGTCATTACTTTGATGGTACTAATTTTGCTAGTTGGAAACATAAGATTAAAGTGCATATTCTTGGACATAACCCCGTCGTTTGGGCTATTGTGTGTATTGGTTTGCAAGGTGAATTCTTCGATGGGAGAGAACCAAATCGTGAAGCTATCGTGGAAGCATTGAAGATGTTGCAATACAATGCTCAAGCTTGCGATATCCTCTTCAATGGATTGTGCCCCAAAGAATTCAACAAAATCAGCCGTCTTGAGAATGCAAATGAAATTTGGGATACTTTGATTGATATGCATGAGGGTACCAACTCCGTCAAGGAATCCAAGTTGGATGTTCTTCAAAGTCAACTTGACAAGTTCAAAATGAAGGACGGTGAAGGTGTCGCCGAAATGTACTCTAGGCTTGCTCTCATCACAAATGAGATTGCCGGCTTAGGAAGTGAAGAGATGACCGACAAATTCATCATCAAAAATATTTTGAGAGCCTTGGATGGAAAATATGATACCGTGTGCACTTTGATCCAAATGATGCCAAACTACAAAGATCTCAAGCCAACTGAAGTCACTGGAAGAATTGTTGCTCATGAGATGTCACTCAAGGATAAAGAAGAGCTTCACAACAAGTCTAGTGGTGCTTATAAAGCCTCATGTGATGCTCCTACATCATCAAATGAGAAATAAGCCTTCAATGAAGAATTGAGCTTAATGGTGAAGAACTTCAACAAATTCTACAAGAGTAGAAGCAAGGAAAGAAGTTCCAAGTCAAGGTCCTACAATGACAAAAGATCTTCTAGTCATGAGAGAAATTGCTACAATTGTGGAAGACCCAGACACTACTCTAGTGAGTGTACGGCTCCCTACAAAAGAAGAGAAGACTCACCTAAAAGGAGAAGCAAAAGGGAAGAATCACCTCCAAGAGAGAGAAGGAGTAGAGATGATCGCTATGAACGAAGAACCTCTCGCTGAAGCAAGGATTCAGAAAGGAAGGACAAGTCATTAAGGAGCTACACAAAACGAAGACATCAAGCTCATGTTGGTGAATGGGTATCCGACTCTGACTCTGACCACCACACCGTGAGAAGTTATCACTCCGACTCCGAATATACTCAACATGAAGGTGTTGCCGGTCTAGCACTTGTGTCAACCAACTCCTATGACATATTTGATTCACCAAATGAAGGGATTGGGAGATGCTTCATGGCTAAAGGTCCCAAGGTAACACACCCTGAGTATGTTGATTTCAATAGTGATGAAGATGACTTGCTAGGTGATGATGATTTACTTGTTGACAGCTCTAGTGATGAATACTATGATGAAAATGCTATTAATCATGCTAATCAAGATGAAACGAATGACAATGATAAGAAGGAGATTGAGCTTCTAACTAAAGAACTAAACACTCTTAAGTTAGCTCATGAAACTACTTTAGAAGATCATCGAGAACTTTTAAAAACTCATGAGAAGTTACCCTTCGAAAAGCTCAATCTTGAGCAAGAACATGGGTTCTTAAAAGCCATCAATGATGATCTTCGGAAGAAAAGTTCTACTTACATTGCAAGTGTTTACTCTTGTTTTCTTACATGCCATAAGTAAAATCTAGCAACAAGAACAAGAAAGATTCTTCTTCTAGTAGTAACAATAATCATGCTAAATCCAATATTGTTGCTTCTAGTAGTTCTCTTGATTCCACTAATGGTTCTCTTAGCCAAGTTACACTTTAGCAAGAAAATAGCTTATTGAAGGGAATTATAGATAAAGGTGTTTACAAAAGCCTTGCCGGAAGTAAGCAATTTGAGGAAATTGTACACAAGCAAGGAAGGCACCGAAAGAATCAAGGTGTTGGTTTTGAATGAAAGTTCAATGCCAATGGAGTTGAGTGGGAAGAAGATCAATACTGCAAGACAAAATTTGTTCCTCAACAAGAAAAGTATGATCCTACTTCCTTCAAGGGAACAAAATCTCAAGATGATCTTCCACCACAATACCACAAGCTAAAGGCAAGGACAAGCTTCAATATGAGATTGATGCATTTGAAGATGCTCCAAAGGCCTTGGTCAAGTGGGTTCCCAAGACTACATCAAGTTCTACTTCATCAAGTACATCTACAACCCCAAGGATTCCCATCAACATGATGTGGATCACTAAGAAGAAGAACTAGAGAGTTCTTGAGGGTGACTCCGCCAACATACTTCACTCATATTCATTTTGGCAAGGACAAGTGCAAACAACTTCCACATCTTGCACTAGTTTAAGGAGTCACAAACCCTCTTGTTGGTAAGACAAGGGACAAGGTAACCTAATGCTTTCATGGACATCATCATGTGTGTGCTTCACTCTATGTCTATGTATATCCTTGTTTGTTCCTTGTGGGACTAACCCATGTAGGTATTGAAAGTGCAACTCACTCCAATGGATTGCTTCAATTGATCTACATCAACAATGAGCATCCACATCTTCAATATCTACATGAAGTCATCATTGCCAAAACCCAAGGTTAGTTCATCCCTCTTAGGGGGATATCACATCTAGGGGGAGCTTTACTCTAAGAATTGAGCTAAAGCAACTCTAATGGTGTGAACACAACAATGCTTTATGTCAAAGAGGTAACCCCACTTGTGCTTAAACAATGAGTATGACCTATGATCAAATGTTCTCATTTGACTCCTAAGTCAATATACTCATATATAGATGACCTAGTCATCGTAAATTGCTTGATCGATGCTAGAGTTATTGTGCATGCTTTGCCACATATTTCATTTGCCATTTTATTGTGTGAGCATGTTGCTTGCATACTTTTCTCATTCGAGGACATTCATTTGTTGCTTTGATTGTTTGGATCTTCTTCTTTTGCCCAATAGATAGACAAGAATGCTTAAGAACTTCCTCTAGCTATCTATGCTTTTCTCGTCCCAAACTCTTTTCATGCTACATCACAAAGTTTGATCTAAGTCAAATTCAAACCCTCTGGGTGAGGAGCACTCGGAGTCCCGATTTGTCATAGACTTAAACTTCCAAAACCTCTCTGTGTATTTTGGTCTGACCGATTCCTCCATTTCGGTCACATCGAGCTCATTGGGTTGATCAAGTTTTCAATCTCGGTGCAACCCATTAGAACTCTTCGGTCTCCCCGAGTTGCAGTAACCACTTGCGATTCTGCATCTCGGTTCCACCAAGTTGTTCCACTCGGTCACACCGACAGTGCCAGGATATATATACCGACGAGTCAAAATTAGGAAATTCCTCCAAAACCTCTTCACCCGCGCGTGTCTTGCTCTACCGCCTCGGGTCTCTGGATCGTCTTCTTGTCGCCAGTGACCTCCCGCCGCTAGTCTCCGCCGCCGTCAAGGGAAATACTCCCCTCCGTTGCCGCCATAGCGAGCTCATCACCAACCTAGGGTATGACCTCAAAACTTTGTGCTTTCTTTTTACTCCAATTCTCAGCACAAAGGCAATGCCATGTTTCTTTCCAAGTATGAGATTGATTTATCCATAGAAAACATCCTTTAGATTAGTTTTGATTTGAAAATTTAAGGTTAGGTTTCTGCCGAACTCATCCCGGACCGACCGAATTGTAGAAATCGGTCTCACCGATTTGGCTTAGGCCATTGCACATGTGATTTTCGGTCTGACCGAAAGTTGGAAATCGGTGTGACTGAAATTAGGACTTCATGAAACCCTAGCAAACTCGAAGCCATCGAACTGTGTTTTGGTCTGACCGATTCCACTAGTCCAGACTCCAAAGTTGCTTCGGTGTCACTGAGTTTTACAAACCGGTAGCTCCGAAATATTCCTGTAGAAAACTAAAACTAAGTTTTTGACTCATTCTTTTGCAAAAACTCTGCACTTTGTGATGCTCATCTACTCTATCTCATCTACAACTATTCACAGGGTCAGCTCCCATTTGTAGTGCAGAATGTCTTTTCAAAGTGATAGTCAGAACAAGTCAGAGGAGCAAATGACTTGAGTGAGGGCACTAGTCCCTTTGGAAGCTATTATGAAGGTTGCAGGAGCACACCAAGCAACCCGCCTAAGGCTCAGACTAGGCATAGGAAGAAGAAAACTTCAGACTCTAAGGATGAGGACTTTGAGATTCAAGAAGTCAGCTCAAAGAAGAAGGTGCTTGTCGTAAAATTATCACGTAAAATTATCACGTTAAATGGGACAAGGGACACAGAGAGTTTATACTGGTTCGGCCCCTCGTGGTGGAGGTAACAGCCTAATCTAGTGTAGGGTGGTTATTGCTTGGGCTTCGATTACCAGGGAGTGAATCCGCTTGACCGAGTTCTCGATCTCTTTCTTTCCTTCCCTAACTCATCGCTGGGTCGTCCCTTTATATACATAGGTTAACGCCCGGCGGCTTACAGAGTCCCGGCTGGCTCATAGACAACGTGTTCGGCTCGGCGACTAACTACGCCTGCCTTGCAATACAAGTTTATCCTCATGGCAGTTCAATCTTCTGGGCCCTAAGTCGCCTCTGGGTCTTGGGCCGTGAGCGGGCTTCTTATGACCCGCCCCCTTCATGGGTTATCGCTAGCTGTATGACCCGACCCCTCCTGGGTGGTTCATACCTGGTAGTTATATCCCCAACATTAGGCCCCAGGTTGATTTGAACTTGTTCATATCAATCTTTAACACCTGAGTTGCGTACCCACACCATCTGTTGTAACCCGCCATGACGTCAGCTCTTGGAATCCTCTTAAACCGCCATGATGTCATTTTACCTTAACTGCACACTAGGCTCAAAGCATCTTAACTGATCCTTATCTTCATAAACATCCCAAAAATCGAGGCGTCCCTATAGCCATGCGATGATTTCGGTCTCCTTAATTCCCGTGCATGCCTTATGCTCCCCCCTTATAAATAGGCACGAGGGCCTCTCTCATTATCCCCCCTGCTTCTTTCTTCGTCTTCCTCCTCTCAGCCGCACGGGCGCTCGTACTCCGTCGTTGCGACCTCCAGTCGCTGCACCAACTCAGGCCACCGCATCACCCTGACCAGACCAGAGAGCTCCAGTGCGCCACCGCTGACCCTTATCGCCTGTAAGCACGCCTCCCTCTTCTTCCTCAGATCTATTTTTAGGGTTTGCACTGTTCGGTGGTGTTCTTATAGTTCTTCCTTATCCTCTTCAGTTCTTGTAGTTTCTAATCTAAATAGGTCGTAGATCTTGTGCGGAAGTGGTTTTATCACTATTTTTGCATTGAAGTAGCATCTCCTTTGCAAAGAACCATATTAACGCATCTAGGTTTTTCCATTGCCACCACCTTTAGCTTTATTTTCACTCCTTTTCTTGAACTGTCACAGATCCAAATTTACAGCACTAGTTGTGAAACCTGTTTGTGTGCCCCTTAGTAACAAATTCTCCATTGATAGATTTAAATCCCCAAACTGCCATGGCGGTTTACGGCATAAACTATGACCTGCCATGTTACATTAGGCCCTGGGTAAGCCGCCATTATCCGCTTAAATCCATAACCCGACCGTCTTCCAGTTTAACCAAGCTGGCTTTGTACGAACTGATTCTTCATAATTTTATCCTTGCATTGCAGTTTGATACAACAACATGTAGCTTGCCATATATATCCGCCGGTTTAATTTTAATTTGCTCTACTGCAGGCCTTGCATCCGATCGTGACCAAGATAGTCACCTCTTGTGATTGGGTCACATCCATTGTCACCAAAGCTATGCTCGAATATTATGTGAAGATTGGTTTTTTGCCGACCAAAGATGTCATTCATTGGCGTGCTCCTAACCTGGAAGAAGCCAAACCTCATCCGCATGCTGGCGAAGTTATTGTTTTCACTGCTCACATGAACCAGGGCTTTTCACCGCCTGGGTCAAAATTCTTCCATGATGTCCTGCACTTCATGCAACTTCACCCTCAAGATATCGGGCCCGATTCCATTTCGAACATCTGCAATTTCTAGGTCTTCTGTGAAGTATACATTCAAGAAGAACCCAGTGTCGACCTTTTCAAAGAATATTTCTATCTGAACCGCCAGAATGAGTTTACTGATGGCCCTAGTCAAGAACTCAGAGGAATTTCAATTCAGCATCGCAGAGACGCCAATTTTCCTTATGCTTCAATTCCAAGTCATCCCAAAGATTGGAATCAAACCTGGTTTTACAAGGATACTTCTCTGGCTGATGAGAATCCTTTGCCCGGCTTTCGTGACCAACGACTCAACCCAAAGCATCCCCTTCCTAGTCGACTTGGCACAGCTGAACAGGCCAAGCTTATGCCTACCTTTTCGAAGGTTAGGGCTTTACTGGCAATGTACTAACCGGAACTGATCGGGTTCAGTGTTGGGTAGCTTGGAGAATCATACCGTTAAGCCGCCGACCCGGCTTAATGTGGTCATAGACTAGTGATACCAAAGACTCGCTTCATTACAACTCAAAGCGTTTGACTGATAAAGCTATCAATGACATGACCAAGACTCTTCTCAATGAGTCATTGGAAAGCTGCAGCAGAGTGGGTCTGAATCCCTTCTGCATCCTTAACCCAGCAGCAGAGGTATGCTTTTCTGGTTTATATACCTGTTATCTTATCACTCATAAACCTGATCATTCTGACTTTATCGTAAACCTTTTCAGGCTGGGTCCGCTTTCTGGGACAAGAGATACAATGGGAAAGCTGCCAAGAAGGCCAGAGCCAAGACCAGAGCACTGAAGAGAAGCAAAAAGTCATCCACTACTATTGAAACGTTTAACGTGGATGAATCTGAAGGTCGGAGGTAGATCTTGATTCCCTTGGCTCCTTTTTCATCCAACTTATTGACACTGATTACTATCAGGACGACATGGAGAGCAGCCAGGCGGTTGATGATGAGATAACAATTATTTCCTCCAACTCAGAGCCTTTGCCAAGATAGAAAATCCAACGCATGATCCGAAAAGTATGGTTTCCTAACCCTTTAGCTCACATGGATCCCAACTTTATTTTGAAGCAACAACAGCCTGAGAATCGGCGCCAAACCCAGAACAGTGGAGGCGGAGAACTTTCCTCCGGCTTACCCAACACGCTAGCTCCACGGAAACGCTGAAATGAGGTAACACCTGTTTATTTCAATCTAAATATTATCCATCCAACACTTCATGCCTCCGACTTAACTTTCCAGGGGATCTCTCACTCTTCATTTGTTGACTCATCTCAGACTCAGCTACCCCATTTCAAAACCGCCCCTGGGTATCAACTTAAACATGTGTCTCTGTTGACATCTTTAGGCTCATACTGACTTTCTGACTCTTCATGTAGTGGGAAAGCAAAGCCTAGCAAGAAGGCCAAAACCACCAAGCCCTCCGAAGATCCCATACCTCATGAGCCGAAGAAACATGCACCAATTTCAGATACCTCTGTGCAACAACCGAATAATCCTGCTGATGACTCGCTGTCAGTGTCAAAACCGGCGGATCTCGGGTAGGGGGTCCCGAACTCTGCGTCTAAGGCTAATGGTAATAGGAGGCAGGGGACACAATGTTTACCCAGGTTCGGTCCCTCTCTATGGAGGTAATACCCTACTTCCTGCTTGATTGATCTTGATGATATGAGTATTACAAGAGTTGATCTACCACGAGATTGTAGAGGCTAAACCCTAGAAGCTAGCCTATGATTATGATTGTTGTTCTACGGACAAAACCCTCTGGTTTATATAGACACCGGAGGGGGCTAGGGTTACACAGAGTCAGTTACAGAGAAGGAAATCTACATATCCGAATTTCCAGGCTTGCCTTCCACGCAAAGGAGAGTCCCACCCGGACACGGGACGAAGTGTTCAATATTGTATCTTCATAGTCCAACAGTCCGACATAAGCATATAGTCCGGCTGTCTGAGGACCCCCTAATCAAGGACTCCCTCAGTAGCCCCTGAACTAGGCTTCAATGACGATGAGTCCGGCGCACAGATTGTCTTCGGCATTGCAAGGCGGGTTCCTTCTCCCAATACTCCATAGAATATCTTGAACACAAGGATAGTGTCCGGCTCTGCAAAACAATTTCGACATACCACTGTAGAGAGCACAATATTCCACAAATCTATTCTCCTGACAACTTTTCATAGCGCAACATCACGCTGCGGCCTAGTCACCGTTTTCCAACGAGGCGGTTTTATTGGCACGTCTTGTCGAAGCAGAGATCGTGTCCCCTTATCACGGGATTCTCATCAATACGGGTGTGGGTAACCCCACCGCGCCATCAACATGGCGATTGGGGAATAAGCGAGTTTACCGGGCAAGTGGGGAGGCGCAAGATCCCTGCTGCCTTTATAAATAGATAAGGACTCCCCTTTTTCACCCGCGCCTTCTTCTTTCTCAGCTTATCCCTTCTCTCTCGCTCGAGCTCCAGCACCCAAGCGTTTGTCTTCTCTGCCCACAAAGGCCCTCCGAAAATGTCCAAATCCGGAGCAGGAGGCAAGTGGATGGCCTCTACCATCCGGGAGAAGGATATCAAAAAGCTCCGGTAGGCCGGGTATCTGGCCAAGAAAATCAGCCATCATCTCCCATCAGTGGGACAGATCATCCCGACCCCGGAACCCCACGAGAGGGTCCTATTCCTCCCTCAATTTGTCCGCGGGTTAGGGTTTCCCCTCCACCCATTCGTTCGTGGCATCATGTATTACTACGGGATCAATTTTCATGATCTATTCCCCAATTCATTCCTCAACATCTCGACATTCATCGTCGTGTGCGAGGCCTTTCTCCGCATCTCGCCACACTTCGGCTTATGGCTGAAGATTTTTAATGTGAAGCCCAAGGTAGTGAGCAGCGAGCATGCCGAGTGCAGAGGTGCCATGGTGAGCAAGATGCCCAACGTCACATGGCCATCAGGTAGTTTCAATGATTCCGTCAAAGGGTGGCAGCAGCAGTGGTTCTACGTCACCAAGCCGCGCGACTCAAAATGGGCCGCAACTCCCGAATTCCGATCCGGAGCTCCCCTGCAGCTTATGTCCTGGCCCAAGAAGGGCCTGAATTGGTCTTCGCCTGACGAATTGTCAGTGCTCCAGACGCGCGCCAAGGATATGGAAGACAAGAATATCAAACTTGTCAATGTAGTCCAGGTGATGTTAGTTTGCCGGATCCTTCCTTGTCAACACAGGGCTTGCAATTTATGGGAATTCGACCCGGCCAAGCATCAGACCCTGCTAGAGCTCTTTGGCTCCTCGCACAAAGACATTTGGAAGGTGCTTTTCAAGTCCAGCAAATCATGGCTGGACTCAACCGAGGACCGCGGGTACCAACTGTCCCGCCCTGCAAGTTCGGTAAGTCAATATATGTTTTATTCGCATAACCCAAGGGAAATGCTTAATGTGTTTCCACAATTCTCCTAGGGTTGGACGAAGAAGGCGGGGCAGATCTACTGTCTGGCCCCACTACCAGAAGAACCGTCCGGCCCACTTCTGACGAAGATGTTGGTCCCAGCGCCTTACAAGGCGCCAAAGAAGAAGGCCGAGAAGGAGGCCAAGAAGACCAGGGGCGGCCTCCGTCGCCGTGGCGCTTCAGACACAATATCCAAAGACTCCAATGCCCCTCCTCCTCCAAAGAGGACGAGGAAGAGGAGGAAGACGAATCCCCAGTGAGGGGAAGAAAGAAAAGGACGGCCTCCACATCCTTGGAGGCCGAGTCACCTAAGAAGGGAAAAACTCCTCTTCCGCAGGAGTCCACCACCGCCACCGACAGCAGCCCGGAGTGGGATCCCAGGGCCCAGCCCCTGGTGAACTCGTTAGTATATAAAATCCGAACATGTTTACGCATCTGGACTCACTATGGCATGACGTTTTAGTCATTGAGCAATACATTTTTTGCAGTCCGACGAGGTCCCGCACCGAACGATCCTCATCAGAAGATTTATTAGGTTCGGATGCTATGGACAGCGAGACACCCTCGGAGGCCCCTTCCCAAAACACGTGAACAACACCGAGGTATCGTCACAGATGGACCTAGGCAAAAAAGGGGGGGGGAGATTGTGAAGGCGGCACCAGGAGGTCGGACTTCAGGGGGCGGACACACGGGAGAGAAGGTTCCCATGGATATCGACGGCGGGGGCTATCTCGAATTCGGCCCCCGGCCGGACACAATTCTGGAGACCGATACGGCTCTGGAATCAGGCAGGTAGCCTCCCTCGGCTGGAGGGGGTGGGCCTGTTCTGTCGGCAACCTTTGTCCAACCAGAGGTGCCAGATACTTTACTAGTGGCGCTAAAGAGTGCCTCCATCGTTGAAGAACACCGTGCCCTTATGGGTGCGGTGATTGAGAAGATCCAGTCTACGGAGAGTGGACTGAATGAAGCCTGCATCAGCCTTATAACGGGCTTTGAGGTATGTCTTGTGAGGTTTTGAAGAATGTCATAGTATAGGTAGTAGCCCCTGATACACTATTCGATGAAAGAAGGAGTCGGACAGAGGATCGAATATATTTTCGTAGGAGACTCACTTTATAGCATCTCTCCCTCTTTTTATTTTATGAGCGGGCATCTACAGCAACTGCTGCCTCTCATACTGTGGAAGTCTCCGGACTGAAGCAGAGTCTGGTGCGGGCCGAAGAAGAACTCGACCGAGTGAAGAAACAATTAGAGGTAACCAAGGTGTGCAAAAACCTTGTTTGCATTAGAGCGAATGAATAAGTTAATATGATGAAAATATTTGTATGATATGCTCTAGGGGCGATGGCCTAAAGTGGGGCTCTTAAGAAGGCTGTGGCCGAAGCCGAGAAGAAGGCCGCCGCAGAGCAGGCTCTTTGTGAGAAGCACGAGGCCAAGGTTATTGAAGCTGAGCAAGAGCTTCAAGAGGCTGTGAAGAAATGCGAGACCTTGGAGCAGAGTTTAACGGAAAAAGAGTCCGAACTCGTGCAGGCTCATCAAGCCGCACGCGATGCCCGAGGGGAAGCCCAAGGCGCCATGCAAGAAATACAGGAGGCGAGGAAGAATGTGGCGGGTAAAGCTTTTTGTATGCAAATCAGAAATTTGAAGGGGGAGAATCACGTTTAGTATTTTGAATTCTGATTTCTCCAGGGGTACTTGCAGAGCAGCCACACAGCATATCTGATGCCGCCCAATTCTACCGAGCCGAAGAAAGGGGCACTGCAGGAAAGCTCTTCTGGTCGTAGTATCTGGCGCCAAATTATCCAGTGCCATTTGCCGAGCAGCTGAAACAGCTGATCGAACTGCATAAGGTGGCCGAACTAGCCATGAAGGATTTAATTATCCGGCTATGGCCCGCCGAGCCGATTCCAAGCAGCTAGTTTGGGCTCGTGAAGCGGCTTGTGAGTGCCTGCCCTCGACTTGATGTCATCAAGCGGTCGATCTGTATGAAGGGTGCGCGAATGGCCTTCGCCCACGCAAAGGTGCACTGGGGGAAGATGGACGCTGAAAAGCTGATGACCGAGGGACCGCTGGAGGGGAAGGAGCACTACCAGCCTGAGTTATATTATGACAGTGTCCTGAAAGGATCCCGCCTTGCGGCGGAGCAATGCACCAAGGACATTATATTTCCATGAATACAGTCATGTTGTCCTTTGTAACATTAAACAAAGTCGTTTCTATTATTGATTGCTTGTTATTTTAAAGGTTTTCCTCCTGCGCGGCCATTTTATATATTAATCCCGAGAGTTGGCCAGTCATCGGCTTCTGCCCCCACGTAGGAAGTAAGGGGGTGTTCGGGATGAACCTGAGCACTATTTATCCCAGTTTTGGGTCCTTGAAGGAGGTGTTCACCGCAACAAACCAGGCAATCGGACTATAAGGCTTTATCACTCTTACTTAGCCATAGGAGTTTGACAAAAGGAAGGTAGGCGCAACCACTGGTGTTCGGAAGACCGCACGAGGGGATCTATAAGCACTTGATCGGAAGAAAAGCCGATCCATCGTACGCCGCATTAGTTATCGCATAATGCGGAAGAAATCCTTAAATATTTTACAACTTCCCGAACAGCTGACCAGCTCTCGTTGTATCATGACAGTCAGTTTTCGGCTTTCTCTACTGAGGCGCTCATCCGGAAGAACCGGGACACAATCGCAGTAGTTCTCCCTATGCCGCCTTAGCCTATATAGCGGAACGTAAGGCCGAAAAACATGGGAGGCGGGCAAACCCAACTATTGACCCAAGACATGATTCAGAGCTGATGCATATAATGCTATAAGTTCAGGGTGCCGAACAACCGTGAAGGTGTTCGGACTTTATGTTCGTATTATAGGTACAATGAAGCCCGTGGTATATTAAGGCATGTCACGATGTACAGATGCCATTTGACAAAAAGAGTCAATAAGAAACAACAACAGATAAGCATCATATAAAGCCACACGTTGTAATTGAATAACACGTCGATGCGTATGAGTACAGGTAATGTGATAAAAAGAAATATGACTTCGGAACCTGCTGAGGCCAGGCGGGAGGAGGCTGTGTGCGGATCCGGAGTGTAGTCGGATGGTCATGGAGGGGAATATCTAAGGATTCCCTTATTCGTACGAGCTGTTTCCATGTCGCCAGTCCTGGCCTACACAAAAGCGAACCTGCAAACAAAATGCAAGAAACGTTTGTGTGCCATGGAGCGGTTGAGCCGCAGTGTGTGGCCTATCCTAACTTTGCCTCTGTTTACTGTAGGAGTGTTTTAATTGAGCTCCGGACGAGCCGGGATATCCTGCCGCGAAGTAGTTCAGACTCCCTTGGCGGTGTTTGGGAGCTTGGTCGTCGACTCCAGGTTCGATTGAAAGATGCCACTCGTTGCTTTTGCCGTTAAGGCGACGGTATGCTCTTCGGCACAGAGAGGGAGTTCGGCCTTGCCATTAATTGTTATGATGCCGCGCGGACCAGGAATCTTGAGCTTTCGATGGGAATAATGTGGCAACGTGTTGAATCGAGCAAACGTTGTTCGTCTGAGCAGTGCATGATAATTACTACGAAAAGGGACAATGTCGAAGATTAACTCCTCGGTACGGTAATTGTCTGGAGATCCGAAGACTACCTCCAGAGTGATAGAGCCTGTACAACGGGCCTGCATACCTGGTATAACACCTTTAAAGGTAGTTCTAGTGGGCTTGATTATCGAAATATCAATACCCATCTTACACACTGTGTCCTGATACAGCAGGTTTAGACTGCTGCCTCCGTCCATAAGGACTCGTGTGAGGTGGAACCCGTCAATTATTGGGTCAAGGACTAGTGCGGCTGAATTTCCTTGATTGGTATTAGCTGAACGATCCATACGGTCGAAAGTGATCGGCCATAGATTATATTGTGGGGCGACTGGCTCTGTTAAGTCGACATCCCTAAGAGTGCGCATCCATTCCAGCTTGGGAATGTGGGTGGCGTTCATCATATTCACCATATTTATTTGCGGGGGAAATTTCTTTTGCCCTCCGGTGTTTGGTGATCGGGGTTCCTCCTCGTCGTCATCGCTTTGGGACCCTTTCTCCTTGTTTTCGGCACCTGACCTGCCGGCTTGTTTGAAGACCCAGCATTCTCTGTTGGTATGATTGGCTGGTGTTCCTAGGGTGCCATGAATTTGGCATGGACGATCGAGTATGCGGTCCAAACTGGACGGGCCCGAATTGTTCTTTTTGAATGGATTTTTCCGCTGACCGGACTTAGAGCCACTGAATCCGGCATTGACTGCCGTGTCTTCGGTGTTATCACCATTTTTGTGACGCTTGTGTTTGTTGAGTTGGGGCTTGCCGTTGCTATCTCTGGCCTCTGATATGCTAGGATTGCTTGCTGTGTTGTTGCTACGAGCCAACCAGCTATCCTTGCCCGCACAAAAGCGGGTCATGAGTGTCGTGAGGTCTGCCATGGACTTTGGTTTTTCTTGACCGAGATGTCGGGCAAGCCATTCGTCACGGATGTTATGCTTAAAGGCCTCTAGGGCTTCGACATCCGGACAGTCGACAATTTGATTCTTTTTAGTTAGGAACCGAGTCCAGGATTTCCTGGCTGACTCTCCGGGCCATTGGGTTATGTGACTTAAGTAATCAGCATCCGGAGGTCGCACATAAGTGCCCTGGAAGTTGTCAAGGAATGCATCTTCCAGGTTCTCCCAACTGTCGATGGAGTTTGCCGGCAGGCTATTCAGCCAATGTCGAGCCAGTCCATTGAGCTTTAGTGCGAGGTACTTGATGGCATGTAGATCATCGCCATGGGCCATGTGAATGTGGAGAAGGAAATCTTCAATCCATACCGTGGGGTCTGTTGTACCATCATATGATTCAATGTTCACGGGCTTAAACCCTTCTAGGAATTCATGATCCATTACTTCATTATTGAAGCATAGGGGGTTTGCGGCGCCTCTATGCTGGGCTACATCATGACGCAGTTCAAATGAGTCTGGTCTGTTGTATTTGGACCGACCAGATTTACTTCTAGTATATCCGGTGTGACGGTCATCGTCGCGCGTTGGGGCGTGCCCCCGTGATCCGTAGATCGATCTTGACTGTACTGCTTTGTTTTCCAACACGTCTCGCAGGTCCTTCGTGTGGCCCCAGGCGTTAGTGTTTTGTTTGATTGACGACGGGGTGCGGGCTGGTGTTCGGGCTGATACGCCGCTTTGTCTTGGCCACGAGGTGGCCGGTCAGCCGCATCCTGCGCTGGTAGTGTGGGCTTTAATGCCTCCTCCTCGAGTTGAGGTAGCAACCTGCGCTTTGGGTAACTTTTGGTTGGGCACTCGAGTCCGTATTCCTCGGCTGCCAGGACCTCGGTCCATCTATCAGTTAGCAGATCTTGATCAGCTCGAAGCTGCTGCTGCTTTTTCTTCAGGCTTTTTGTAGTAGCTATAAGCCGGCACTTGAAGCGCTCCTGCTCGACGGGGTCCTCAGGCACGGTGAATTCTTCGTCGCCGAGGCTTACCTCGTCTTCGGAGAGGGGCATGTAATTATCATCCTCCGAGTCTCCATCCATTGCATGTTTACCAGGGCTAACTTGCCCATCCTCTGGTCCGGCTTGCTCGAAGCTTGGCTGGGCGGGATCGTTTTCGTCTTCGGCACCATCCGGAGTGCTATTGTGTCTTGTGCCGGTGTTGCCATTTTTGCTATGGTGGGGCTTCGAGCGGCGCCGCCGGCGCTTAAATTGCTTCTGGAGGCGATTATCCTCTGTTGCCTTGTCGCCGTTGCTTTCTTTGGGCGTGTCCACCATATATATATATATATATATATATCATATGATGAGGTGGGTGTCCAGCGCCCTGTGGGCGGTGGTTCCTGTTCTTCCACTGCATCGTCGTCCATACCATCGATGTCATCGGAGTCGAAGTCAAGCATGTCGGTTAGGTCATCGACACTGGATATTAAGTGGGTGGTGGGTGGGGAGCGAATTTCTTCGTCGTCCGCTTCCCACTCAAGCCGGACATAGTTCGGCCAAGAGTCTCCTGATAGGGAGAGAGACTTCAATGAATTTAGCACATCGCCAAAGGGCGAGTGCTGAAAGATGTCCGTGGAGGTAAACTCCATGCTTGGTGCCAATCAGATTCGATGGGCATGGATGCGCGCGGTTCGGAGCCTATGGCCAGAGGCGAGTCCGAGGGTCGATGACATAGGCCTCATCGGAGGCGAAGTCTATGTTCGGCTCTATTGCCGCTGAGTGTGCGGCCTCCGTGGCGGGGTCCATCCTCCCGTCCTCGGATGGCATGATCTGCTCCGGATTAAGGGCCGGGGTGTCACATCCCTAGCTTCTGGTAATGCTCTAGGCTAGACCTCTTGTTGCATCATGTTTAAATTCAAATGAAATTTGAATTGAGGAATTTTCAAAGCCTCAGAAACCTCTAAAAATAACCAACAATTAAATCTTCTCAAATGTGTCCAAGAAAATGTTCCTGATATCCTCTGGAAATATTGGCAAGAGGTAAAATCCAAACCAATATTTTTGGTGTCTCAGAAACATTTAATTTGGGCATTTGAATTAAATCAATAATTATTTGAATTGGATTTATATCTACTATTAAATAAATATAGGTCCAATAATTCTGAAATATTTTGTGGAGCATTGTTTTAATTCTTTTAGCTCCTAAAAATATTGTCAGAAGCAAAATAAATTGAATTGGTTTCAAAACCAAATTCAAAACAAACCTGCAAAATAGAAAACTGAAATAATTAGATAAAAGACAGAGAGAGAAGAAAAACCTTACCTGGCGCCACCACCGGCCCAGCTCCCCCAGCCGGCCCAGCCCACCTCCTCCTCCTTTGTCCTCTTCCTCCTCTGCCAGGAGGACGAACAGAGGCGAGGCGTGGCGCGCGTCGACGCCGGCCACCTCCTGCTTCGCGCTGGAGGCCTCCCCTTCGAGCCTATCCATGCGTGGAGACGCCACGCAGCCGCCCGGAGCCGTCCAGCCCTCCCTCTCTTCCCCTGGACCCCGCTCCCTTCTCTGCTCTCTCCCTGCACGCGCCCGAGCGGAGCTCGTCGTCGCCAACGCCGTTCGCCGTAGCCACCGTGCTCCCCACTGCCACCCGAAGTACCCAGGAGATCCGCCCCGACCACCTCTTCCTCCCCACCAATCCACAGCCCTCCGGAAGCCCCGCAACGCCGCCACCATCGCCGTTCCGTTGCCGGCCACCGAAGCTTGCCGCCGTTCGATTCGCCGCCGACAGGACGTCCCCGAGCCCACCTAGCATCTCGTCCGACTCCCCGTGAGCTCCTCTTCTCTTCCCCTCACTCCCTGCACCTGATTTCGTTCCCTAGCTCCTTCTTCCGCCGGACCCGAGAGCTCGCCGCCGCCGTGCCTCGTCACCACCGTGGCTGGAGCCGTTGCAGCTCGAAGCCGAGCACACCACCGCACTCAACACGTCTCCAGGAGCCCGTAGCCGCCACTAGCTTCCCCTCCCGTGCCCCCTAACGCCAACCCCGTACATGGCGAGCTCCGGCCGCCTCCTCGGGCTCCACTCCGGCGAGCCCGCTCCACCCCAGCTCTTCCCACTTGCACTACCAGACGCGCGCGACTCCCAGCTACGCGTAGAGCCCCTCAGTCGCCGTTTTGGTCGCCGAAGGAGCGTTTCCGACGCCCTTCGCCGTTGCTGGCGTCGCCGGCGACAAGCCGCGGGTCAACTCCGGCGGGTTTGACCCGGGGTTTGACCCCCTGACGTGTGGGCCCAGGCGCCTGCTTAGTTAGTGCTAAGTTAGTTAGTGTTAACTAACTTAGTTAATTAGGTAGGCCACTGACATGCGGGCCCCGCCCGGCTAACTAAGTTAGTTAGGGCTAACTAACCTGGTTAGTTGACTGGGTCACTGACCAGTGGACCCCACTGGTCAGGTTTGACCTGGTCGACGCCTTTGACCTGCTGACGTCACCAATACGTCATGCTGACGCAGTATTTGTTCTGGAATTAAAATAAATCTTAAATGATTTAATAATTCAGAAAATAGCTAAAACTTCAATAAATCATAGAAAATTAACCGTAACTCCAAATTAAATAAATTATATATGAAAAATTATCAGAAAAATTCAAGGAATCCATCTGTACCATTTTCATGCATGTTAGAACAACTTATCACTACTGTTTAGGGAAAATGAAGTGAATGACCTTTAAATAATCACATATGGAGTTTGAATTTGAATCTTGTATTCAAACCAACTTCATTTAATCTGTTGCTAGTTGCATTAGCTCAAAACACATTCATATTGCCATGTCATGAGCATGCATCATACTATGCATTGCATTGATTATATTTCTTCTTTGTTGCCGGTATTTGTCCCCTCTCGATAGACGTGATACCGATGATGTGATCGTTGACACTGATGAAGACTCAATGTTATCTTCAGAAGTGCCAGGCAAGCAAAACCCCCTTGTTCATTCCGATACAATCCTACTCTCTCGCTCCTGCTCTCTTTTACTGCATTAGGACAACACCGATTCATCTGTTACTTGCTGCGGTAGCTGAACCCCTTTATCCTTTGCATGACCTGTCATTGCCACAGTAAATAGATGAAACCCACTAGCATGAGTAGGAGTTGTTTGAGCCCTGTTGTGCCTACTCATTCATGCTTGTTTGTCATGCCTGCTACTGCTTAGAGTCGAGTCAGGTCTGATTCATCGGGGATGAATCAGAGGCGTGTGAACATGTCCTACTGTGTGTGAGCTAAGTGTGTGAACACGATTTGGTAAAGGTAGCGGTGAGAGGCCATGTAGGAGTGCATGGTGGGTTGTCTCATTGCAGCCGTCCTCAGGAACTGAGTTCTGTGTTTGTGATCCATGATTCAGCTACTACCATACATTGGGCCCTGAAATATGACCCCGCTCGACTTCTTATTCACCCTTGTCCTCTGTCCAGGAGTTGCAAGTAGTTTCTGGTGTTTGTAGTATGCTGGAGGCCGTGGACAGCGCTGACCGTAGGGGTGGGCTGTGATGCGGTAGGCACGTGGCCGGGTAAACCGGGCGCCCGTTTGGTGTCACGGAACCCTGTTCACATCGTTTGGGGCTGTGAGCGAAACTCCGGCCGGATCTCCTCATGGATGGAACCCGAATAGGCGATAAACCTGGACTAGAGACTTGAGTGTTTAGGTAGGTCGTGGTCTACACCCACGTCGGTTTTCGCTTGAAGTCTGCCGAGCACATGTCGTGTGCAGACGCTAAGTGGTGGAAACAGGTATGAAGAAGTACACCCCTGCAGGGTTAATATCATCTATTCGAATAGCCGTGTCCACGGAAAAGGACTTCTGGGTTGCTTATATCAGTTCATAGACAAGTGAAAGTGGATACTCTAAAATACGCAAGATAAGCGTGAGTGCTATGGATGGCGTTCTCGTAGGGAGACGGGAGCGATTCCATAGTGGTGTATTGATATGGTGAATATGTGGACTCGTGTGCGCCACCTCAAAAGAGTTACTTGCAGTCGTAGTTCAGGATAGCCACCGAGTCAAAGCTGGCCTGCTGCAGTCAAACTCCACCATCCCTTTGTTGATAATGATGCATATGTAGTTAGTTCTGATGTAAGTCTTGCTGGGTACATTTGTACTCACGTTTGCCTATTTTATGTTTTTGCAGAGAGACTTCAGTCTCACTAGTAATTCCGCGTGGTCTTCGACGTTTAGCTTGATACCTCAGCTACGATCGTGTGCCCTCGGCAGGATCTGATAGATAGTCAGGCTTCTCAGCCTTTTTCATTTATAGTTGTCTGTACTCAGACATGATAGCTTCCGCTTGTGCTTTGACTTGTATGCTCTGAGTGTTGGGTCATGAGACCCATGTTTGTAATATCTCGCTCCTCGGAGCCTATTGAATAAACTACTTGAGTCGTAGAGTCATTTTGTGATGCCATGTTGTATTGCACATATCGAGCATATTGTGTGTATGTTATTGAAATGCTTGGTATGTGTGGGATCTGACCATCTAGTTGTTTATCTTTAGTAGCCTCTCTTACGGGGAAATGTCTCCTAGTGTTTCCACCGAGCCATGGTAGCTTGCTACTGCTCCGGAACACTTAGGCTGGCCGGCATGTGTCCTTCTTCGTTCCTGTGTCTGTCCCTTCGGGGAAATGTCACGCGATGAATACCGGAGTCCTGTTAGCCCGCTACAGCCCGGTTCACCGGAGTCCTGCTAGCCCAGTGCTACAGCCTGGTTTCACTCGCTGATGACCGACACGTTCGATGCTGGGTCATGGATGCCTGTCCCTGTAAGTCTGTGCCACTTTGGGTTTACGACTAGCCATGTCAGCCCGGGCTCTTTATCATATGGATGCTAGCGACACTGTCATATACGTGTGCCAAAAGGCGCAAACGGTCCCGGGCTAACGTAAGGCGACACCCGTGGAATACCGTGCGTGAGGCCGCAAAGTGATATGAGGTGTTACATGCTAGATCGATGTGGCATTGAGTCGGGGTCCTGACAGCATTGGTATCAGAGCTTGACTGCCTGTAGGTTTACCAAGCCAAACTGGTCGAAGTTGAGTCTAGAAATTCTTTAGTTATATAAGGGAATTGATTGTGGGATGGAACGTAAGGCTCTTTTTACTCCTTATACCTCATGGCCTTCTGATCTGAGTCATCTTATCTTTCCTACGGGGTTAAGAAACTAGGCTTTCTCTTCTTTCTATCAGGATCACGTATTACTAGTCCGTAGACTTATAAGATTGTTGATTCAAGCCCCAGTTCAGTTCCTACTATCTTCTGTATGTTAATTATTGATCTCTAAACCTTGATATTGTGCTTCTGAGTGGTTATGCCACCATTTTTGTGAATGTCTCAAATCTTTTCTGAGCATTTACAGCCGTTATGCTGTTCGAGTCATCCCAGGTTTCTAAGTAGTCTGATGCATTTGCAAATCCTTTCTTTCCGTTTGAATGTTCCCATAGGCCAGATTAACCACACTAATCAGCGAGTTGAGGTACTCCGTTACCTTGACATATATGTTGGAGATACTATTATGGCCCTAGGTGTTTAGGGAGTCACCTAGTAATCTAGCAATGTTTTGTGATCCCCAGTGTGATGATTCTGGCTTTTATTCTCGAAAGCATCCCGTGATGCCACTTAGTAGTAGGTATTCTATTCCTTGGGCTTTGAACCCGAGATTCACTCTACTTACTTCATGTTGATAGTGTTTGCTAGTTCCTTCAGGATATTAGTAACTTTGCGATAGTCCTCGAGGTCCGTGGTATTTCCTTCTTCCAAATACTATGAACCGCTTATGGCAGATGTTTATTGGATCAAAAGATCACAATTAGAGTACTCTTGAGGAGTTCTCCATTCATAAATCGTGACTCTGCCAATTATACCTTTCTGCATGTGTTATCCGGAAGAAATATGTAGAACTTGGTTCGACATACTAATCTATGCATCCACAACTCAGAAAATTATATGTTCCTTTGAGTTGTTCTCCGTAGTTGCATTCTGACCCTCGTCTATCAATTGATAGTCAAGAGTATGCGTGCGTTCGTTTATCGATGCCTATTACTCTTGTGGTCCGTCAAGCCATTCTATCGCAGAATGACTAGGAGAAACAAACTCCAGTACCTCTTCCATATCTAGGATTGGGTCAAAGTAGTTGTATTCTGCAGATCAAATGCCAATCCAGCTTTTGGTTCTGCTCTACCTTGGAGTATTACATATTTTATATCGAGATTGTTATAGGAATTGCACACCATCCCATGAACTCTTGGTACAGTGATACTTCTTGCCATCACTGTTCATTCCTCGGCCCTCGTGTTGATGCAACCGGAATACCGACAAATGAATTGTGATGTGTGAAATCAATACTGCTAGCAACTCTGTTGCTTGGTAGTTAAAGGATAATAATTTCATTCTTAGTATGTTGGTTTTCGAATCATCCTTCTAAGACTGATCGTGCTACCTAGTCCTTATTTCGGTGCACCCTTCGATTGATGAGTTAGGATCTTGTCAAGTCCTCACTCATTTGATCATATCGTCTTGCCCTCAAAAGCAAGATTGTTCTCGAGCTTAGTAACATACCGGTGGTTCGTGACTTTCCAAATATCTTCTTGGAGGTGTTACCGGGTTGTCACCTGACCGCTATGTTGAGTTCGTGATCAAGTTGGTTTCTTGTGAACCACCTTCTCTCCAAGAATCGGTGTTAGATATCCCTGAGCTAGTTGGTTAAGCTAGACAACAACTTGGAGAGTTGGAAGATAAAAGCTTGTCTGACTTAGTTCGTTCCAAAGGGATATTCTTGTGTAGTGTGTGTTGAAGAAAGATGATATCTTCATCGATTGGTCCTTGTGATCAGTTGCTGGACCTATTGTCTTATCAATCCTTTGATTTGAGTGTGGGCTATCGTCAAAACAAATCAGTACCAATGATGCTCGTAATGTTGTCTTATTCGTGGTTGATCCCTCGAGCATACACCATTATATCTTTTAGGTCTGACCAATGCTATCACTTGTTCACTTAACTATGGAATTCCTTTTGAAAGGAAACCCAGAAGAATTGTTGTTGAGCCCATTGACAACATCCTTGCCTTCTCCATAATTTTGCTGAGCATTAAGCTAGTGTTGGAAACTTTTGAAAGCATTTTCTTCATGCTAGATCATGAAGTATTTGTTTGATGAAAGGAGTGACTTCCTCTTATACACGTGCATTTGGTGAAAGTTGCCGCCGTGAATTTGAGAAAGTTAGTTTTGCTTCCTCTGGAATCATCCCAAGTCAGTCATGCATACGTGCGAAGTATTCTGTGGTCTGGAGATTTGCAACCTCCATGCTATATGTATATCCTAGCACACCAAGCCACTGATTGAGTTGTTCAAAGATAAAGGAGTCTGTCCAAGGTGAACTCTTTGGACTTCCACGCGTGGAGACTTCGATGTCATTAATGATGGTTCCCGCTCCTGAACTCGGTAGTGTTTTATTATAAGACTACCTTGTGATCATGCTTGTCTTGGACAACATGTTCACATGTTTGTAGCAGAACCAGCTCATGTTTTGGAGCTTGCTATCGTAGTTCATCTCCCGAGAATCCCGCAACGTCATCTCGTCGATTTGTGTTGCAAACTTTCATTTTCTTCCTAGACTCGATGAGTCTGGAATATCCTGACACCAACCAGATCTGAATCTCAGGCAGATATGATGGTTTGGAACATTTCCCAAGAACTATAATATTGGTCCCTCGATAACCGGTAAAGTGGATGTCGTGGCCAGCACCACCCAGCCGAAGGACCTATTATTGTAGTATCTTGATTGAGGAAGTTGGCCACCTCCCCATAAGGATTTCGTAGGATTTACCTCCCTAGTTGTTCCTTATGGATTTTTGTATTCCCGAAGTCCGACCTTTTACTTGATGTTCTAGATATCAAACCATATCTATGAATGGGTTACACTAGCACATCAAGGAGAACATTAGAAGCGGAGTGCTAAATGTCTCTCGGTCGATCGTCCAGATTTTGTTTCCTTGGCCTCGCTAAGGTGAAATCTGAGAAAGTGTTATCTTCCTTTGCATCTGCGTCATCCTTCCTCATTCATCATGGTAGTAAGTTGTGTTACCAGAATCCTTGACACGGATATTGGTAAAATCTTGATGAATATGGAAATGCTCAAGTTCTTGAGAGCACGCACAAGCGTTAGGTGTTACCGTCGACACTAACTAGGTTTCCTCTCAACTTCCTCGGTTATGCTATAACCATTCCAATAGTGGAATAACTCTCTATTGTTGAGCCTCTCCCCAGTTACCAGAATCATTCCCAGCAATTGCATTTTGTTCCCAGCTTGCACCGCCAATGTGCCATTCTACCACGGATCTCTTCCATTTCCGGTGGTAAGCAAATTCATCCATTGCGTTGTCTTCAACAAGGTAATCCACATCATCCAAGTCCGAGTATGCCATTCTATTGACCCCCTCCAAACGATCGCTCGAGAATTGTCTTAGGCTGGTTTAAAGAGTTTCAATGATCTTTGAATCAAAGGTAATTCTTTTTGCCACTTAAGGGGAGATATCTACGAGTCACGGTTCCAAAGGTGTCTCGTTGTGGTTTCATGGCAACTCAACTCCTCGCTACGTTGACAATCGATTACCACCTTTTTAAGCGTGAAATTGTTGTCTACCTAGTGAACCTTCGTCATCCGTTTCTTTCCACCCCTCTTGATGTGTATCTCGTGTCTCAACCCGACAGATGGTTCTATGTCTCATTCCGTGAGTTAATCCTGAGTTGTTCGATCTTCGAGGAGATCGACCCTTCTAGAGTCTCCTTCTTCCCTCCATGTCATGTTGGCAGGATTTCTCAGAGCAAGACATCAAGACAATAATGGTGATCGAATCAACGTTCCTATGAAGTGCACCCTGGATCGTGAAGATTGTACTAGTTGCGTTTCCCCTTCACCTTACCCTACGCTTGAATCTCGAGACGAGATTCTTGTTTAGTGGGGGTGAGTTGTCACATCCCTAGCTTCTGGTAATGCTCTAGGCTAGACCTCTTGCTGCATCATGTTTAAATTCAAATGAAATTTGAATTGAGGAATTTTCAAAGCCTCAGAAACCTCTAAAAATAACCAACAATTAAATCTTCTCAAATGTGTCCAAGAAAATGTTCCTGATATCCTCTGGAAATATTGGCAAGAGGTAAAATCCAAACCAATATTTTTGGTGTCTCAGAAACATTTAATTTGGGCATTTGAATTAAATCAATAATTATTTGAATTGGATTTATATCTACTATTAAATAAATATAGGTCCAATAATTCTGAAATATTTTGTGGAGCATTGTTTTAATTCTTTTAGCTCCTAAAAATATTGTCAGAAGCAAAATAAATTGAATTGGTTTCAAAACCAAATTCAAAACAAACCTGCAAAATAGAAAACTGAAATAATTAGATAAAAGACAGAGAGAGAAGAAAAACCTTACCTGGCGCCACCACCGGCCCAGCTCCCCCAGCCGGCCCAGCCCACCTCCTCCTCCTTTGTCCTCTTCCTCCTCTGCCAGGAGGACGAACAGAGGCGAGGCGTGGCGCGCGTTGACGCCGGCCACCTCCTGCTTCGCGCTGGAGGCCTCCCCTTCGAGCCTATCCATGCGTGGAGACGCCACGCAGCCGCCCGGAGCCGTCCAGCCCTCCCTCTCTTCCCCTGGACCCCGCTCCCTTCTCTGCTCTCTCCCTGCACGCGCCCGAGCGGAGCTCGTCGTCGCCAACGCCGTTCGCCGTAGCCACCGTGCTCCCCACTGCCACCCGAAGTACCCAGGAGATCCGCCCCGACCACCTCTTCCTCCCCACCAATCCACAGCCCTCCGGAAGCCCCGCAACGCCGCCACCATCGCCGTTCCGTTGCCGGCCACCGAAGCTCGCCGCCGTTCGATTCGCCGCCGACAGGACGTCCCCGAGCCCACCTAGCGTCTCGTCCGACTCCCCGTGAGCTCCTCTTCTCTTCCCCTCACTCCCCGCACCTGATTTCGTTCCCTAGCTCCTTCTTCCGCCGGACCCGAGAGCTCGCCGCCGCCGTGCCTCGTCACCATCATGGCTGGAGCCGTTGCAGCTCGAAGCCGAGCACACCACCGCACTCAACACGTCTCCAAGAGCCCGTAGCCGCCACTAGCTTCCCCTCCCGTGCCCCCTAACGCCAACCCCGTACATGGCCGAGCTCCGGCCGCCGCCTCGGGCTCCACTCCGGCGAGCCCGCTCCACCCCAGCTCTTCCCACTTGCACTACCAGACGCGCGCGACTCCCAGCTAGGCGTAGAGCCCCTCAGTCGCCGTTTTGGTCGCCGAAGGAGCGTTTCCGACGCCCTCCGCCGTTGCTGGCGTCGCCGGCGACAAGCCGCGGGTCAACTCCGGCGGGTTTGACCCGGGGTTTGACCCCCTGACGTGTGGGCCCAGGCGCCTGCTTAGTTAGTGCTAAGTTAGTTAGTGTTAACTAACTTAGTTAATTAGGTAGGCCACTGACATGCGGGCCCCGCCCGGCTAACTAAGTTAGTTAGGGCTAACTAACCTGGTTAGTTGACTGGGTCACTGACCAGTGGACCCCACTGGTCAGGTTTGACCTGGTCGACGCCTTTGACCTGCTGACGTCACCAATACGTCATGCTGACGCAGTATTTGTTCTGGAATTAAAATAAATCTTAAATGATTTAATAATTTCAGAAAATAGCTAAAACTTCCATAAATCATAGAAAATTAACCGTAACTCCAAATTAAATAAATTATATATGAAAAATTATCAGAAAAATTCAAGGAATCCATCTGTACCATTTTCATGCATGTTAGAACAACTTATCACTACTGTTTAGGGCAAATGAAGTGAATGACATTTAAATAATCACATATGGAGTTTGAATTTGAATCTTGTATTCAAACCAACTTCATTTAATCTGTTGCTAGTTGCATTAGCTCAAAACACATTCATATTGCCATGTCATGAGCATGCATCATACTGTGCATTGCATTGATTGTATTTCTTCTTTGTTGCCGGTATTTGTCCCCTCTCGATAGACGTGATACTGATGATGTGATCGTTGACACTGATGAAGACTCAATGTTATCTTCAGAAGTGCCAGGCAAGCAAAACCCCCTTGTTCATTCCGATACAATCCTACTCTCTCGCTCCTGCTCTCTTTTACTGCATTAGGACAACACCGATTCATCTGTTACTTGCTGCGGTAGCTGAACCCCTTTATCCTTTGCATGACCTGTCATTGCCACAGTAAATAGATGAAACCCACTAGCATGAGTAGGAGTTGTTTGAGCCCTGTTGTGCCTACTCATTCATGCTTGCTTGTCATGCCTACTACTGCTTAGAGTCGAGTCAGGTCTGATTCATCGGGGATGAATCAGAGGCGTGTGAACATGTCCTACTGTGTGTGAGCTAAGTGTGTGAACACGATTTGGTAAAGGTAGCGGTGAGAGGCCATGTAGGAGTGCATGGTGGGTTGTCTCATTGCAGCCGTCCTCAGGAACTGAGTTCTGTGTTTGTGATCCATGATTCAGCTACTACCATACATTGGGCCCTGAAATATGACCCCGCTCGACTTCTTATTCACCCTTGTCCTCTGTCCAGGAGTTGCAAGTAGTTTCTGGTGTTTGTAGTATGCTGGAGGCCGTGGACAGCGCTGACCGTAGGGGTGGGCTGTGATGCGGTAGGCACGTGGCCGGGTAAACCGGGCGCCCGTTTGGTGTCATGGAACCCTGTTCACATCGTTTGGGGCTGTGAGCGAAACTCCGGCCGGATCTCCTCATGGATGGAACCCGAATAGGCGATAAACCTGGACTAGAGACTTGAGTGTTTAGGTAGGTCGTGGTCTACACCCACGTCGGTTTTCGCTTGAAGTCTGCCGAGCACACGTCGTGTGCAGACGCTAAGTGGTGGAAACATGTATGAAGAAGTACACCCCTGCAGGGTTAATATCATCTATTCGAATAGTCGTGTCCACGGAAAAGGACTTCTGGGTTGCTTATATCAGTTCATAGACAAGTGAAAGTGGATACTCTAAAATACGCAAGATAAGCGTGAGTGCTATGGATGGCGTTCTCGTAGGGAGACGGGAGCGATTCCATAGTGGTGTATTGATATGGTGAATATGTGGACTCGTGTGCGCCACCTCAAAAGAGTTACTTGTAGTCATAGTTCAGGATAGCCACCGAGTCAAAGCTGGCCTGCTGCAGTCAAACTCCACCATCCCTTTGTTGATAATGATGCATATGTAGTTAGTTCTGATGTAAGTCTTGCTGGGTACATTTGTACTCACGTTTGCCTATTTTATGTTTTTGCAGAGAGACTTCAGTCTCACTAGTAATTCCGCGTGGTCTTCGACGTTTAGCTTGATACCTCAGCTACGATCTTGTGCCCTCGGCAGGATCTGATAGATAGTCAGGCTTCTCAGCCTTTTTCATTTATAGTTGTCTGTACTCAGACATGATAGCTTCCGCTTGTGCTTTGACTTGTATGCTCTGAGTGTTGGGTCATGAGACCCATGTTTGTAATATCTCGCTCCTCGGAGCCTATTGAATAAACTACTTGAGTCGTAGAGTCATTTTGTGATGCCATGTTGTATTGCACATATCGAGCATATTGTGTGTATGTTATTGAAATGCTTGGTATGTGTGGGATCTGACCATCTAGTTGTTTATCTTTAGTAGCCTCTCTTACGGGGAAATGTCTCCTAGTGTTTCCACCGAGCCATGGTAGCTTGCTACTGCTCCGGAACACTTAGGCTGGCCGGCATGTGTCCTTCTTCGTTCCTGTGTCTGTCCCTTCGGGGAAATGTCACGCGATGAATACCGGAGTCCTGTTAGCCCGCTACAGCCCGGTTCACCGGAGTCCTGCTAGCCCAGTGCTACAGCCTGGTTTCACTCGCTGATGACCGACACGCTCGATGCTGGGTCATGGATGCCTGTCCCTGTAAGTCTGTGCCACTTTGGGTTTACGACTAGCCATGTCAGCCCGGGCTCTTTATCATATGGATGCTAGCGACACTGTCATATACGTGTGCCAAAAGGCGCAAACGGTCCCGGGCTAAGGTAAGGCGACACCCATGGAATACCGTGCGTGAGGCCGCAAAGTGATATGAGGTGTTACATGCTAGATCGATGTGGCATTGAGTCGGGGTCCTGACACGGGGCAGCCGCATGTGTGATCTCCCGAACACCATTCGATGGCAGATCTAGGTCATGCTCGTCGTGACTGTTCGACACACCTGACATGGGCTTGAATCCGTCGAATATCAAGTCTCCGCGGATGTCGGTGGTGTAGTTCAGGCCTCCAAACCTGACCTGATGACCAGGGGCGTAGCTATCGATCTGCTCCAGATGGCCAAACGAGTTGGCCCGCAGTGCGAAGCCGCCAAATACGAAGATCTGTTCGGGGAGAAAAACCTCACCCTAGATCGCATCATTGTAGATGATTGAAGGAGCCATCAAGCCTTATCGTGACAACATAGTGGAACTCCCTGTGAAAGCACCAATATCAGTGTCAAAACCGACGAATCTCGGGTAGGGGGTCCCGAACTGTGTGTCTAAGGCTAATGGTAACGGGAGGCGGGGGACACAATGTTTACCCAGGTCCGGGCCCTCTCTATGGAGTTAATACCCTACTTCCTGCTTGATTGATCTTGATGATATGAGTATTACAAGAGTTGATCTACCATGAGATCGTAGAGGCTAAACCCTAGAAGCTATCCTATGATTATGATTGTTGTTCTACGGACTAAACCCTCCGGTTTATATAGACACCGGAGGGGGCTAGGGTTACACATAGTTGGTTACAGAGAAGGAAATCTACATATCCGAATTGCCAAGCTTGCCTTCCACGCAAAGGAGAGTCCCACCTAGACACGGGACGAAGTCTTCAATCTTGTATCTTCATAGTCCAACAGCCCGGTATAAGCATATAGTCCGGCTGTCCGAGGACCCCCTAATCCAGGACTCCCACACCCGCCACCAGAAAACTGTGGCACCTTTGCTGATCCTGTGGTTACTGAGTCGGTGATTACTGAACCGTCAATCCCAACTAAACCTCTCAAGCCGGATACTGAGGAAGTTGTGATCACTAGTTCTGGTTTTCAAGAACCGGGAAATCCTGTAGCTCTGGCAAAACATTCTGCCAAGGAAGAGATGGTTGAGCGGCGCAAGGTCAAATTTGACATGGCCAATTACTCTCATCTGAGTTATTGTGAAATCTTCTTTGTCTTTCTAAATCAAGTACACAACAGCCGAGATCTAGAGATTGACATGGTGAAGCACATGCATCAGAAACATGAGGTATGAATTCTTGCTCTCACATGAGATAAATTCCTTTAGCCCCCAAGTCTATTAAATATGATAGAATATACTGTAGACTTGTTAGATATCCTTGTGTGTTGTGAGTCAAATCCTGTAGCCCCCAAGGGCCGGCTTAAACTATTAAGTTAAGCCGGTTCTTCACTTCATATAAATCAATTGGATCTGTAGTCCCCAAGGGCCGGCTTAAACTATTAAGTTAAGCCGGGACTTATCAACTGATAAAGAATCCTAGTTAATCATCCTTACCAACCGGATAATAAACCGGGCTCACTGCTTCATATATCCAACTTTGCAACCATTAGCCCCCAAGTGCCAAGTGCTATTGCTTGCAAAGGACTTGGGAGTTTTAAAAAGATATATAACTCTATGAAGAATCTTTCTACACCCATTAGCCCCCAAGTGCCAAGTGCTGTTGCGTGCAAAGGGCTTGGGACTAATAAATATATATTGCATTATAACTCGTCATACTTGCTTTGACTTGTCTCCGGAGGCATCCAGTCAATTTCAATCCCAGCTGATTGACTTGAAATCCCGGCTTGAAGCACAAGAAGCTGAGACCCGGAAGGCTGACTCCAAGTTCAAGTTTAGCTTGGATGAGACTGAGAAGCTCAAAGCTGATTTTAACACTGAGAAAGCCGACTGGGCGAAGAAAAGGCCGGTTTAATCAAAAGGGCTGAGAAAGCTGAAGCCTCATTGGAAGAGGTCACTACCAATTTCACCGGCTTATAGCACCATATCAATCTGATGCCACTTTTGGTAAGATCATTTTACATCTCAGGAAATTTTACTTTTTTATTATGAACCGGCTATTAAACCAATCATAACTCCTACGCAGGCCCCAGAAGCAGCAACCTTGGGAAAGAAACATTGATAAAGCTTAAGGTGGTTTAGACCTTGGTGGAGCAACTGTATACCCGAGCTCAACGCACAATCGCTACCATCTCCCCAAGAAAGCAGACACCGTTGCTTCTCAGCCATGTGTTAAACAACCTCTCCATTTTACCAGCCCGGATTCAAGAGTGTTGGATATCGGGTTCCGGCAAAACCCTTAAGGCTCGAACTCTGGGGTGCGCACGAAGATCTCCTCCTATCGAATCTCGCTCTCAGCCTCGCCGTGATCCCTAAGCTAGATCGATGAACAACACAAGAGACACAAGATTTATACTGGTTCGGGCCACCGTTGTGGTGTAATACACGATGGTGGATTGCCTCTTGGGATGATGATGAATAGTACAAAGGAAGAACAACCTCGCGATGAGAGGTGTTCTTGTGCTTGGTGGTGTCCTTGGGGAGGAATCGATCCGTCCTCTCTATGGTGGTGGCTAGCCCTGTTTATAGAGGCCCTGGTCCTCTTCCCAAATATTGAGCGGGAAGGGATCCAACAACGGCCATTTTTGAAAGGGGACATCTAGTACAAGCTATCCTGACTAAAGGTGGTCTTCGCCTACCAAAGGTGCTGGTGATGACGCCGTCTTCGGATCCACGGTGACCTCCGTCCTGCCGTCCTGCTGGTCTTGGTCTTGTTGCACCGATATGGAAACCTTGGCTTGATGCCTCGGTACTCCTCGCCTGCGCTTGCCCCCTTCGCACCAAAGAGGAAACGAGGACACTGCGCGGGCTGGCGCTCGCCTAGTCTTGATCGTCACGGCTAGCATCACGGGGACCTCGCGAGGTACCCCTTGCCTTGATCTCTCCGCCTCCTCGCGAGCCTGCCTGGTGAGGCCACTCCTGAGGAGGCCTTGCATTGTCTGCCCCGCGAGGCTTGGCCCCTCGCGAGGGTCTTGAGTGTTGGTTGATGAAGATGGGCCGTACTAGGCCACTGGTTGGGCCACGCTGCAGACCGCAAGCAGGCAAGTCTGGGGACCCCCATTCCCAGAACGCCGACAGTAGCCCCCAAGACCAAGGCGCGCTCGGACTTGGCTTAGCAGCGAAGCCAAAGGGCAAGTGCGGAGCGCCGCGGGCCCCAACAGCCTGCGGCAGTGGTCGCTGTGTGGCGACTGATTGGACGTGGGCGTCTCCACTTCCCCATGCTGCCTCGGCAACTGTCCGACTGACAAAAGGCTGGCGTGGGCAAGGCTTGCCTTCATTGCTCTCCTTCGTCTTGCTCCAGATCCCCTTCCTTGCTTCCTTGCTTCCGAAATCTCCAGATCCGCTCCACTCCTTCCCTTTCAGCGAGCGATGGCACCCCGCAAGGTCAAGGTCTATGCGCTGCTGGCTTGGTATTCGCCGGCCTTGGATGCCCCCAATATGTCAGAGAAGAATCTCGCCGCCACGCGCCTGATGACGGCGGTGGAGGGCATCAAGAGGGGGGAGACGGAACTCCGGGCTGGCTCCGCTGAGCTGGAGGCTAAGGGGAGCACCTTCTACCCCTTCTTCATGAACGCCATCGTCGCAGGCATGGTTCCTCCCTTCTTCGACTTCTTCTACGCCGTCCTTCGCCCTTACAGGTTGCATGCCCTTCACCTCCATCCCAACTCTGTTCTCCTCTTGTCGATTTTCGCCTACTATTGTGAGGCGCTTGTTTGGGTGATGCCGTCTGTGGCTCTGCCGTGCCACTTCTTCTCTCTCTGAATCAACGGCGAGCACACCTCGGCGTGCACCAACTTTGTCGTGTATGGCAAGGCCAACGCGATCTCGAAGGCCGGGAAGAGGGCCGAGAACTTCCGGAGCAAGTGGGTCATGGTGAATGCTAGGTGTGTCCACCCCTGGTTGGTGCTGCCAACGGAGGCGCCCCACCCTGACGAAGGGTGGTCTCGTGCGAAGCTTGCTGACGATCGGGCGAAGTTGGTGCTGGAGAAGATGAACGCCAACTTGAAGCCGGGCAACGTGAAGGCGGCAAAGCTAATGGGGGCCACACTCCTGAGGGAGTTCCTGACACAACGGGAGGCTCCGCTTCAGGCGCACTCACGCCCCTTATGGACGCTTGGGGATGCAGACGACAAACTCTGCCTGAATCCGGTGGCTCTGGCTGACGATGAACTGGCCTCAGCTCTTTGCCTCTTGGTTGGAGACGACCAGGAATGTCTAGAGGGGGCCCCTGCCCCCTTGTTCCTCCGTGAGGACTGGGCACAGGTGGTGGCTGCTATGCCCACCTTTGATGGTTGCGGCCTGGTGCTGGCGGTGCCTCCTATGGCCCAGGGGGCAACGACGCTGGTGGATGTGTCTTCAGGTGACTCCCGCGGGGGAGGAGAGGAAGAAGAGGAAGAGGAGCGCGACTCAGAGGCGACTTTTGAGGGGACGGGGGAGACCTCTCCCTCGTACAGGACCAACATCCTCTGCACCTTGCCAGACGACGACGAGACCGACGCCATGCAGGAGGAGGAGGATCCACCCGCGATCCGGGAGAAGGACAAGTCGACGCTGATCTCCCGATAGGGTGCTTCTGCCCAGGCACCACCTGGAGCCGCCTTCAGCCCTTTTGCTACACCTTCTTCCGCTCCTGGACCTCTTGCAGCTGCACCCCGGGCCAAGAGGGCGGTGAGCTATGCCGCGATTGACCAGTAAGTGCTCGAACTCCATCTTGTTCTTGATTATGCTGCTGGGGCTTGACGTTCTCCATCAATTGTTTAGGCTGCTGCCTGTGGCGAATAAGAAGAAGGGGGACACGGTGACTCCGTCTCAGGCAGACTCATCTGCCGCGGCTGCTCCTTCATCCGTGAGAAGGGGAGGCGACGATCTTCGAACCTCCCCTACCCGATCATCCTTGCGAGGCCCAGAGGAGCACTCTGGCGGGGTGCCAGCCCCCATGGCCCCGCTGGCTCCAGAGGTGCCGGTGCCTGACGCTGCTGCTGAGGTAGCCAAGGCTCTGGAGCCCCCAGTCTCCCGAGCCGTGGCTACGCCGCCGCCTCCTTCTCCTGCGCCGCTGGTTCCAGGCCCTTCTGCCTCCTCCGATGTCTTGGAGCAAGCCCTCTCCGGGATGGCCCACCTGCAAGAAGACCTCCAGGGCACCGACCCGCATCTGGTAGCCGGGCGCCTGGAGCTGGTCTCCAGCTGGCTTCATTCTGACGCCTCTATCCGAGCGGCGCTGAGACGGGCCGCGACAACTTCTGAGGAGGAGAAGCAGGCCGCCACCCAGTCCGCAGCTGCTCGCGAGGCGGCATTGAAGGATGCCGCGGTCGCCCAGGACCACTGCAAGGTGCTGGAGGCCGAGCCGAAGGATCTGCGTGACAAGCACACTGAAGAAGCTCGTGGCCGCCAGGCAGAGGAGGAAAAGATGAAGGCTCAGGAGGATACCATCTCGGACCGCGACACTGAGCTGACGCGGTTGGCGGAGGTGCAGGCCACTGAGCGCGGCCGACTGGATACGCTGGAGCAAAAGCTGAAGGCGGAGAAGGCCGAGCTGGACGCCAAGGCGAAGGTCCTGGGCGAGGAACGTGTGGCTTCGCTCGCCTCGAGGAGAGATCTCGCGCGGTGTTGAAGACGCTCTACGAGAATGGCTTGGAGAAGCCGCTGGCTGGTGCCGAGGACGGCCCCACCTAGCTGCTTGCCTTCTTGGTCGAGGCGCTCGAGGAAGTCGTGAGCGGCGTTGGCCCCATGGCCGAGGTAGAAGCTCGCATCCTTTCTTCTGCGGCGCTGACGCGCGTCTTCAACCACGTCCACCTTCGCGACCCTGACGCCAATCTTGATGAGCTGCTGGAGCCCGTGGACAGTGAGCACTTCGCCACTGCTACTGAAGCTATGAAGAGCCAGGTGGAAGCCTTGCTGGGGAAGTTCCGCGCCTTTGCTTCTGTGCCCACGGCAGGTGCTACTGATCCTGTGGCCTCGTAAGGTGGAGCTGGTGGGGGCAACATCACCACGGGGGTGGAGCCCCTGGCGAATGACGGTGTTGTCCAAGGGTGATCTTCTCGCGGCTTCTTTCCTATTTTAACTCCTGCAATGTGCACCATGCCTCGTGGAGGCGTTTAAACTTGCATTTGGTATTGTGAAGACAATTATGGTTTGTAATATTTGCTCCGGGATTTGCTTCGAAATTTTGCGGTTTCCTTTCTATTTGCTTTATGTTTTACGTCGGCAGAGCCCAGCCCCGCGCATACCTCAATTGCCGTTGGCCCCGACCGGATCACCAAGACGGGACCAAGGAGTGAGGGGCTACATGGCAAGTTAGGCTCCTGAGTCACGATGCTCAAGAGCCCCCCTTGATGCGCAAACAGCAAATAGGGAGGGAACATAGGAGTAGATCTGGTGTTCTACGTCGGCAGAGCCCGGTCCCGCGCATACCTCAACCGCCATTAACCCCGACCAGATCACGGGACTAAGGAGTGAGGG
Source organism: Triticum aestivum (assembly GCF_018294505.1). Classification (NCBI taxonomy): domain Eukaryota; kingdom Viridiplantae; phylum Streptophyta; class Magnoliopsida; order Poales; family Poaceae; genus Triticum; species Triticum aestivum. Next base: position 166,790,347 of record NC_057804.1, on the reverse strand, counting down.
GCTACGTGACCAGTTAGGCTCCTGAGTAGCGATGCTCAGGAGCCCCCCTTGACGTTCAAACGATCTTCATACCTTGGCTCCGCTCGGGGAGGGGCGTGTGATGACCAGGTTCAAGGGACCTGGCTCGGTGGCGTGCGCTCGGGCGTTACCCGGGCGCAGCCCCCGCGTCCAGCCCCCTCGCGTGACGCTCCCGAGGGGAGGTGTTGCGATGAGGCCAGACACTGAGCTCTGGGCTCCCTGAGGTTGATAAGACCATGGACCGGCCTCAGTTGTTTATCGCCAGCGCGGAGCATAGCGCTTCCGTGTACGGGCATAGCCGCTCCGTGGTAGTGTCGTCCGCCAGCGCGGCGTATGGTGCTTCCACTGGTGCGTGGGAGGGGGGGCCCCTCTGGGAGGAGCCCCCGGGGCATGTGCAACTCCGCCCTGACATGTGGCTTGCACGGCAAGGCTAGACGAGGTGTATCTGGGCACTCGTGAGCCAGCGCGGGACTCACGAGGCCCTACCTCAAGGTGGGTTGTGCCTGGTCTTGGATCTTTGACAACTGTGTGTTCCTGTAGGATGGTTAGATACAAATGCTCTGCATCCTCAGGTCCCATCCCTCGAGCGAGCTTAGCCACCACTGGTATGCCAGGTCACGATGCCGTGGTCAAGGCCAGGGGGTGAGGGCTGGAGAGCCAGTAAGAGCTCCTGAGTCGCGATGCTCAGGAGCCCCCCTTTTAACATGCAAGATATTTGTATGGGAGAGAGGAGGCCCGTGGTAGGCGGCGGTGATAATCACAGGTAGGTTAGGCATGAAGGGCAAATCATCTGAGGCAAACGCAGAATGGATACATGCCGCTGGATCAGGCCCGAGCGGCTTGGGGATGATGCAGCCCGAGGGGCGCCCCCCAGCAAGGTAAACTAAAGGCATAAGAAAAAGGGATACATGCCACAGGGATGGACCCATGCGGCCTGGGAATGAGGCAGCCCTGAGGGCGCTCCCAGCTGAAATGAACTTGTAAGATGTCACCTGGTTCCATTGTAGAGGGGGTGCTGGAGTAGCTGAAGACGCGCGGTGAAGAGGCCGACCCTCACGAGCCACCAGAGCCTTGAGCCTCGGGAGGCTCTAGGGATCCAGGCGGTTCCTTGAGGATCATATCCATCTCCGCTAGGACCGCGTGATGCCTGGCCTCCTAAGCTGCCAGAATGCTCCGCAGGTGACGCTGGAAGGTGGCAGCCGCGTTCGGCAGGCCGAAAGGCATGCGAACTTAGCTGTGCGGCAGACCCTTGCAGTGTCCCACACGCGAAGGCAAGAGGTGCTCCTGAGATGCGGCTCGGTTGATACTTGGGACGTTGATGCAGATGCGTAGCCCAGCATCCTTGCCTGGATGGGGAGCCACACCAGGCAAACTGCGATCGCCGCATATGGCACTTGCTTCCTGAAGCTCCTGAGTGGTGTTGGTGATGAACTCCTGAGGGTTGGGCTCTCCACGCCCTGAGACCTCCTAAGGGAAACATTCCGCGAAGCACGCCTCCAAGTGGTGCCCGAGTGCCTCCCTTGTGATGTTGGCAAAGTCTGAGGCCCTCCAGAAGATAGCCCCCGAGCCCGGCCCGAGGAGGGCACCGGGCGCGCCTTCCTATGCGATGGAAGGAGGCGCCCCTTGCACGGGCGCTGATCCTGACGCAGCACCTCCGGAGATACCAACCTCCTGAGGCCTTGAGCTGAGCGGTGTCTTCTTGTTCTTGGAGACTGCCTCAGGAGGGTTCTCGCCCCTGCTGTGTGGGTCCCCGATTGATGCATCTTGGAAGGCACGCTCGAGGGAGCACACCGCATCTCTCTCTTCGCAGGGGACCGTGATGATTCCGCCGCTTCCTGGCATCTAGAGGACATTGTAGCCATGGTGGGTCACCGCCATGAACTTGGCCAGGGCTGGATACCCGAGGATGGAGTTGTATGGTAGGTGGATGTGGGTGACGTCGAAGTTGATGAGCTCGGTGCAGTAGTTGTCGCGCTGGCCAAAGGTGACAGGGAGGCAGACCTGCCCTATCCGGGTGGTGGAACCGTCGGTGACTCCTGAGAAAGTCTTGGTCGGCTGGAGCTGATCGTATGGCACTTGAAGGTTGTCGAACATCTCGACGGACAAGACGTTAAGCCCTGCACTACCATTGTCGGTGTTCTGGGAATGGGGGTCCCCAGACTTGCCTGCCTGCGGCCTACAACGTGGCTCAACCAGTGGTTCAGTACGGCCCGTCTTCATCAACCCAAGCTCAAGACCCTCGCAAGGGGCCAAGCCTTGCGAGCGGACGACACAAGGCCTTCTCAGGGGCGGCCTCACAAGGCAGGCTCGCGAGGAGGTGGAGAGATCAAGGCGAGGGGTACCTCGCGAGGTGCTCATGATGCGAGCCATGACGATCAAGACCAGGCGGGGCCAGGCAGGCGCCAGCCTACGCAGTGTCCTTGTTTCCTCATAAGTGCAAATGGGGCAAGCGCAGGCACGGAGTACCGAGGCATCAGGCAAACGTTTCCTTATCGGTGCAACGAAACCAAGACCAGTAGAGCGGCAGGATGGAGGTCACCGTGGAGCCCAAGACGGTGTCATCACTAGCACCTTTGGCAGTCGAAGACCACCTTTAGTCAGGATAGCTTCTACTAGCTGTCCCCTTTCAAAATGGCCGTTGTTGGGTCCCTTCCCGCTCAATATTTGGGAAGAGGACCAGGGCCTCTATAAATAGGGCTATCCACCATAGTAGAAGGCATCTGATCTCGAGCCAACAAAGATGGATAGACTCCTGTCTGAACACACCACCACAAGAACACCTCTCCTCGCGAGGCTGTTCTTCCCCCTGTACTATTCATCATCAACCCAAGAGGCAATCCACCACACCACACACTGGATTATGGTATTACACCACAACGGTGGCCCGAACCAGTATAAACCTCGTGTCTCTTGTGTTGCTAATCGATCAAGCTTAGAATCGCGATGAGGCTAAGGGCGTGTTTCGGTAGGGAGAGATTTCGCGCACCCCAGAGTTTGAACCTTAAGGGTTTTGGCGGAACCCGATATCCGACATTTGGCGCGCCATGTAGGGGTGCGCCAGAATCTTCTTTCCGCCGATCTGCGTTCCACTGCTTCATCGCATCCATGTCCGGCGACCCGACGGCCAACGCCGACCGCTGGGCGGCATGGCCAGCCCATGCTACGCCGCATTCCCAAGGCGACCTCAACCCCGCGCCTCAGGCAGCCCGCGAGCCGCAGAACACTGCGGGGTGCGGGCGAGGCGGTCAAGCACTATGTGCCCTCACTATGCGGCAGGTGCGATCAGCCGCGAGGGCCTCAAACCACGCCGTAGCCACGACGCCCCGCACCTGACGGGAACAAGCGAACATGAGGGCCGCGCTCACTGTAGCTCGGGAGATGCTACGGTGCAGGTTGCAGGAGAGCGGCCGAGACATGCTGCTGGAGCGCGTTGCTGAGCTCCTAGATGTCATAGCTTCGGGGGTGCCTCCCTTCTATCTCTAGCTTCCACCCCAGGCCCCGGTCGGATCACGCGGTGGGCCCATCCGCGCCCGTGCACCCTCAGGCGCGCCCCAAGGCTTCATCGACACCAGCTCAACCATCTGCGCCGGGCGTCAGGCTGCACCAGCACCACCCCCAGTGAGAGAGGGCATGCGCATCACCGCCTACGGCCCGGGCAGGCCGCCGCCCTATCATCCCCAAGACGGCGCGCTAGGCCAGGCCACATGGAGCATGGGGCACTACGGCGAAGTCTTCGGGGCGGCGACCTCGGAGGCTTACATGCCCCACATGGTGGATCGGGAGTATGCACTGGAAGACGACCCTGGCTCGTTTCTCGGGTAAAGCTGGGAGGAAGAGACGCCAAAAGTCGAGCCTTTTCAGGAGCCCCAAGGAAGCCTCACCAACCGCGCTGGCAGCAGTAGCTATCGGGTACCTCTAATTCCTCAGGAGCAAGCTTATGCTAACCATGGGTCACATGAAGTTCAGGTCACTGCAGTGGAAGGCTGTCGCAGCTCAGCAGCCTCCCTTCCGCCAGGAGGAGCGCACTGGGGGCTGCAGGAGAGGGTGTAACGCCCCGAGACCAACCCTTGAGATGCCTTCCATGTTTTGTGTGGCCGCCGTGCATTTCATAGCATCATCTGTATTGCATCGGCATTTTTTCTTAAAACTTGCAACCGCATATGTAGTTGCCGCGTTCCCCCCTTGCCTTCGTTGATCGTTCCAAGACCAAGCGGAGTTTTCGAGTCCCTCTTGTCTGACCACCTAATCTCTCTGCACAGCCATGGACCCCCTCGCGCATGTCCGAAACTTCCCCGAACCCGACCCGCTCAGTCATCACCATTGTATTCAGATCATCCCCAAACATCCCTCTAATATCTTCGGTTTATTATTTGATCTCTCTTAACCTTTGTATCTCGACCGTCCGATGCGAATCAGAGGGTCCAAACCTACACTCACTTTGCTATATATAGTTCACCCCTAGTCTATTTTGACCAAACCCTCAAATCTAGAAGGTTTGTCCTCCCCCGCCGCCACCCACCTACCTTTCTTCCTCGGGATCCCCTCATTCCACCGATCCAATCCCACCAACCAGAACCAGCCCCGAAGCTTCCCCTTGATCCCGCCGCCTCCTTGCTCGGGAGAGCAAAGGCTCGACCCCGAGCAACACCAGCGCCTCGTGCCTCCTGCTCCCTTGGTCCTGGACGCGTCCGGCCACCCGCAGCCATCGTTGTCCACGCCCACAGGAGCCAGCAGCTGCAGCCCCGAGCCCTCTGCTTCTTTCCCGCAGGCATCCGAGGCCGCAACCTCCTCGTCCACGACCACCTCTCCTCGCCGGAGCACAACACCCTCGGAGCCCCGAGTCCCGTGCCCTTCGTCACCTCCCGAGCTCGTCCTCCTGTGGATCCCCTCGATCCCCTGCTTTGCCGCGTCTGTCTCCCGCTCCAACCTCGTCCTCCAGCAGCTCCAAACGCCGCAGATGAGCCCCGTGCCTTCCCTTTCTTCCTCTCTCGTTTCTCGCTTCTCTCTTTCTCAATGCTCTCTCTCTCTGTTGCAACAGGGAACCGAGCCGCCATGTTCGTCGCCCTTGTTTTCCACCGCCAGGAGATCGACTGCAGCCTCCTCGACCCGGATCCACGCTGTTGCGTTGCTCCGTCCTCGCTGTCGTACCGCTGCACTCGGATCCGCACCTGCCTTTGTTCTATGCATCGCCACGTCACCAGAGCAGGAGCTCCATCCGCCACCGTGCCCTGCATCGCCTGAAGCCGCCCCGCGTCTCGCCTCCTCTGTCTGCTTCCTCTGTATCGAGCAAGGTCAGGCAACCGCGCCGCGTTGACCGCATTGTCAACCCGCCCGAGCGGGTCGACCTCCTCTCCAGCCGCGCGCCGAGGTCCAACTCACCTCTGCCTCGCCCACGGGCCTCTTCCTTGTTCGGCCTAGCCAGATCTGGCCGCTAGGTGAGCAGACCCCCAGCCCCTCCAGATGCGGCTCGGATCATGTTTTTTTCCCGTCTGCGATTTTGTCCATTATCCGGTGAATTACTGTTTTACAGAAAAGTCCCTATAGATCATGCATTTAATAACTCACAAACCGTGCATCAGATTAAAATGAATCAAACATTTCAAATGCTTAGTTTTTCATCTAGTTTCATAATCTGCTACTTTCATCCATGTTTAAAATGTTTAAATTGTTGTTTGCATTTATTTGGCTAAGTGCCATGTTAAAATGATTTATTTCATATCTAAATAACCGTAGCTCCAATTTTAATAAACTTTATATGTAAATAGTCTAGAAAAATGCATAGATTAACATGGTGCACTTTGTTTTATTGTTTAACAACATTAAAATATGGTTTAGGGCAGAACGGTACCAAACTCAAAATATGCACATGGGGATTATCCGGAATTGTTGTTTGTTGTTCCAGCCTCATTTAAACTTGCCTAAATAGTTAGTTTAATTATGCTTCACCTCTTGCCATGTTTAACAACATTTAATATTGTTGTGTACCTAAACGAGAAAGAACTAAATGTTTGAATGTGGTGTTTCGGCAATATGCAACTCGTTGCATATTGAGCTCCACTTAACTTGTAGTATTGTTTGTTGCACTTTGCCATGCCATGCCTCATTAAACCAGACATGCATCATACTTGGTTGTGCATCGTGCAATGTTTATGTGATGGTTGTTTACTATGTTGTTTGCTTCTTGTCGGTTGTGCTTCTCCTTGATAGTTCCGGTTACGTTGCAATTGTGATGATTCGTTCGACTTCGTCCGTTTGTCTTCTTCATGGACTCGTTCTTCTTCCTTGCGGGATCTCAGGCAAGATGACCATTACCCTCGATATCACTTCTATCTTTGCTTGCTAGTTGCTTCGTTCTATCGCTATGCTGCGCTACCTACCACTTGTTTACCATGCCTCCCATATTGCCATGTCAGCCTCTAACTTTTTTACCCTTCCTAGCAAACCGTTGTTTGGCTATGTTACCGCTTTTTCCTAGCCCCTCTTATAGCGTTGCTAGTTGCAGGTGAAGTTGAAGATTGCTCCATGATGGACAGGATTATGTTGGGATATCACAATATCTCTTATTTACTAAATGCATCTGTATACTTGGTAAAGGGTGGAAGGCTCGGCCTTATGCCTGGTGTTTTGTTCCACTCCTGCCGCCCTAGTTTCCGTCATACCGGTGTTATGTTCCTTGATTTCGCGTTCCTTACGCGGTTGGGTGATTTATGGGACCCCTTGGACAGTTCGCTTTGAATAAAACTCCTCCAGCAAGGCCTAAGCCTTTTTCCCTTGGGTTCTGCAGACTCAAGGGTCATCTTTAATTACCCCTCGGGCCAGTGCTCCTCCGGGTGCTGGTCCAAACTGAGCGATGTCTGGCGCCCCCTGGGCAACCAGGGTCTATACCAACCCGACGTCTTGCTCATCCGGTGTGCCCTGAGGACGAGATATGTGCAACTCCTATTGGGATTTGTCGGCACATCAGGCGGCTTTGCTGGTCTTGTTTTACCATTGTCGAAATGTCTTGTAAACCGGGATTCCGAGACTGATCGGGTCTTCCTGGGAGAAGGAATATCCTTCGTTGATCGTGAGAGCTTGTGATGGGCTAAGTTGGGACACCCCTGCAGGTTATAAACTTTTGAGAGCCGTGCCCGCGGTTATGTGGCAGATGGGAATTTTTTAATATCCGGTTGTAGAGAACTTGACATTTGACTTAATTAAAATGCATCAACCGCATGTGTAGCCGTGCTGGTCTCTTTTCGGTGGAGTCTGGGAAGTGAACATGGTCTTGGTGTTATGATTGTGCATAAGCAGTTTCAGGATCACTTCTTGATCACTTCTAGCTTCACGACCGCTCCGTTGCTTCTCTTCTCGCTCTTATTTGTGTATGTTAGCCACCATATTTGCTTAGTGCTTGCTGCAAATCCACCTCATTACCACTTCCTACCCATAAGCTTAAATAGTCTTGATCTCGCGGGTTTGAGATTGCTGAGTCCTCGTGACTCACCAGATACTACCAACAGTTGCAGGTGCCGATGATACAAGTGCAGGTGTTGCAACCGAGCTCAGATGGGAGCTCAACGAAGATCTTGGTCGTTGCTATGTTTCGTTTCATGTTGATCAGTAGTGGAGCCCAGTTGGGACGATCGGGGATCTAGCGGTTGGGTTATCTTCTTTTCTTTTGTCTTCGTCTGTAGTCGGACTATGTGTGTACTCTGAATGATATATGAATTATATGTTCATTGTGTGAAGTGGCGATTGTAAGCCAACTCTTTATCCCATTCTTATTCATTACATGGGATTGTGTGAAGATGACCCTTCTTGCGACAAAACCACAATGCGGTTATGCCTCTAAGTCGTGCTTCGACACGTGGGAGATATAGTCGGATCGTGGGTGTTACAAGTTGGTAATCAGAGCCATCCCCGACTTAGGAGCCCCCTGCTTGATCGAATCGTTGGCGTTGTTGAGTCTAGAACAAGATATTTTGAGTCTTAGGATTATATATATCGGAGAGTAGGATTCTTTTTACTCCTCGGTCCCTTCGTCGCTCTGGTGAGGTCTCTTGACATAGATGTTTTGACTTTCCTCTCCTCAAATTTCACTATTATTTTAGGATCACGCGGGTATCTTGGGATCATTCTGATATTCTTATGACGAGAACATTGTTCTCGGTGCCTCCTGACATTTAGGGGTTGTGGCAGTGTCCCGGGGAGTTGAGCTTCGAGGTGTTGTCGTCATAATTTTATCGTTTCAGTTCTGGAATACCTGAGTTTTGCCGACATTGAAAATCTCTTTTATGCAGTTGTTGGTGAGATTACCTCGAAGCCACCCAGTACTGGGGAGTTCGGGAGTATTGCCATAGCTCGTATAACGGATGCTTTTCGAAGGTTAAGGTACACGATTTCTAAAGGTTTCTTGGTTATGTGTTGACGGATTGATACAGCTTGGATGTAGGGATTGTTAGTTTTGGTCGAGATATAAAATGCTTCCCCTGTATCCCCAACACCAGATTGCATAACCAGAAAATTTCGGGAGTTTTATAGGTGGGAATTCAAGTAGCTCTAGCTTTTTTTCTTTCCGACAGATGCATGATATGAGATTGGGGTTCGACGTCTAGTGGTCCGCCTATCCACGGTCGTTTTTACAGTGGTCTCGTTGTGTCTTAAAGAACCCTTGGTTATGTTGGTTCGGGGACGCTTCGTATGTCATGTGCACTGCCTTGTACATGATGGTGTTGTACGATCGAGCCCGTGTGGGCCCCACCACAAAAACTTCGGACGAAATCTCTATCATATGTTTGTTTCCGGCTTATTCTGCAAGCCAAATCCTTTGTTTTGTTTTATTTGTGGTATTCGAGTTGCTTCGAAGTCAAATGTTGAATCCATACCTTTCATAAACGTTGTTCTCATATTGCTATGTGAATACTTATCCTTCTTGATCATCGAGGTTGTCATGTTAATTCTTTTCCTACCGGCGTGCTTCTCTTCAAGTGGATCCGATCATTCTCCCCATCCGCAAGATCATCTCTAAGTTTTCTCAATGGTGTTTGTTTCATCCGTCCCAAGTTGCCTTTGTTTTCCCACCCTCCCACCCTTTTCTTCAAGGACTCATATATTTTAATCAATTATCCTTTTATTGATGAGAAGTCTCTCCATTCTTTTCCGTCAATGTTCTTATCCGGTGATTCTCAGGAAGATGCTAAGGAAGCTACAAGTTCATCATTCTTCGTTCTCTTTTCTTCTTCGGTGGATTCAATTCAAGCTTTCATTGTTGATCATATTCCGTTCCTCGTGTCAATTGCTTTGTCATGTTTGGTGCACCTCTTAATTATTCACCTCCCTCTATTTCTTCTCCTGAGTGCTTAAGATTATCTTAGAAGATTCAACTTTCTATTCTTAATCCTTTCTAGCTATTTCGAGGTTGTTATCTCATTCAAGCCATTTAATTAAACCGGTGAAATCTCCCTTTCAAGTAATCTTTTCAACGGTGTTTCTTTTGAGTGGGCCCTAACCCACAGGTATTTTTCCCAGTATCATACCTGACTCTTCTAATTTATCTGGAGCGATTCTCAAATTCTTTTCAAAGTGTGACGTAAGAACGGATTCCATCAGTCAGATGCCTTTGTCCAAGATCTTCCAAATTCTTTCATCTTTGATTCAACCTTTCTATTCTTCATTGTTCCGGAGTGCCTTAATAATTCATGGTGGTTCTCATCATCATTCTCAACATTTGAAGACCGAAGAAGGATTTCTCCTAAATCTTGGTCCGTTCTCTTGAAGATTCATAGTGCTAGCTTAAGCCATCCTCTCATAATTGTTTTCAATTGTGAGAATTCTTTTCACCCATCCGATGCATTTCAGGAGTTGCTTCCTTTCTTGATCATCCGAAGGCCATCGTTTCTGAATGTTACTCATTCTCAGCTTTCAGCTCTCGTTCTCCATATTCTTCCGGTGCATCGTTCAAGTATTCTCTAGTCCGCCCATGATCTCATTGATCTCATGTATCTAAATCCCATCAAGTATCTTCATTCGTTTTCCATCTCTTCCCGGTGAATTGTGCCTTTGCTACTTTCATTTTCAATTCTTATGGTGGTTCGTTCAAGAGTTCTCTTCCTTGGTTATCATATTAACTCATTCGTTCTTTCCAATCCTACCGGCGGTTCGTTGAAGACCTTCTCAAGTTTATGTTATATCTCTCTTAGTCCTTCTATGGGAATAAGTAGTATGCTAAATCCATTGCTTGTCATCAATTTAATTTGATGAAGGATAAGCATACAATAAATATTATTCTTATTTCATCGAGGTGATACAATTCTTTTCTTCCAGAGATTGTTCATGATGAAGTAATTCTCGCTTCTAGTGTTTCATCTTTTCTTTTCCGGAATTCCTAGTTTTCCGCATTATATCATCGCGAAGCTCCATCTAAATCATTGCAAGGCTTCACCTTGTGTTTTCAACTTCTCTTTCTGTTTATCATCCTCTTATTATCGGAGTTTTTCTTGGAGGATCTACATGGTGGTTCGTCAAGGATTCTTTTCATTCTTCAATTGTTCTGCAACATTTCTCTCGAAGTTATGATCCATCAAGCTATATTCAAAAATAAACATGTTGCCCAACACATGTTTTTTTCCTGAGGAGTTCAAGTATTCTTCTTCTTGCATCCGAAGTGCAAATATCCTACCTTTTCTTTTGAGATGGTGTTATATCATTCTTGACAATTTTCATTCATGTTTCGCGATTCACATGTTGTCAAGAATGAGGTAGTTTAAATCCATTAATCTCTTCGTTGGAGTTACCATGGGTTATATTTCACCTAAAGCCTTCCATTGAGAATGTTGCGATTTGTGGTGTTTATTAATTATCCAAGCTTTCTCCATATCCTTCTCGGTGAAAGAGGTTTTTTCATCTCTTTGTTGATCTCAAGCAAGCAATTATTTCCGTTAGTGGCCGGTTGTCAACTCATAATTTTGAGATGTTTTCCATAAGCCCACTACAAGCTTATTCGTTTCGTTGTTGGTTTTCCAACAACTCCATTATAACCTTCTTGGAAGGGTGCTTTCCAAGCTCATTTGTGGTACAAGTTCGCATTTTCTTCTCCATTCTGGTATTCCAATGATCTATCTTCTATTCTTTCTTCCGGAGGCATTGTGATGTTGCTCTCGTTGACTCATCATCTCGAATTGTGAGGATCATGCTCTTTTCGTGCTTATCCATTTAACCGAAGTGTTGTGTCATCTCTTCAAGTTCTTTTCATCTTATCAAGTCTTGCATATCTTTTCAACCGCAGTGTTGTCCGAATTTGATCTTCCTTGTTCCTTGTTTATCTCGTTTCAACCAGAGTGGTTCCAATTCCTTCTTGTCCATTGTACTCGTCATTCATAGCTTTGAAGCCTCCAAGGTTCACATGGTGTTCCTTCTTTCTATTCTCTACCGCAATGCTCTCAATTGTGTTCAACTTCGTTGTGTTCTCTCTTTCAACTTTTCAACCTCTCAAGGTTCTTTTGTTTCACTCACTGGTCGAAGAACCAACTTTGTCTTACCTCTTTATCTTCTGCTTCTCTCCGGTGCCATCCTAGATCTCAGGACGAGATCCTCTTGTAGTGGTGGGGTGTTGTAACGCCCCGAGACCGACCCTTCAGATGCCTTCCATGTTTTGCGTGGCCGCCGTGTGTTTCATTTGTATGTTGCATTTCATCATAACATCATCTGTATTGCATCGGGATTGTTTTCTTAAAACTTGCAACCGTGTGTGTAGTTGTTGCGTTCCCCCCTTGCCTTCGTTGACCGTTCCAAGACCAACCGGAGTTTTCGAGTCCCTCTTGTCTGACCACCTAATCTCTCTGCACAGCCATGGACCCCCTCGCGCGTGTCCGAAACTTCCCCGAACCCGACCCGCTCAGTCATCACCATTGTATTCGGATCATCCCCAAACATCCCTGTAATATCTTCAGTTTATTATTTGATCTCTCTTAACCTTTGTATCTCGACCGTCCGATGCAAATCAGAGGGTCCAAACCTAGACTCACTTTGCTATATATAGTTCACCCCTAGTCTATTTTGACCAAACCCTAAAATCTAGGAGGTTTGTCCTCCCCCACCGCCACCCACCTACCTTTCTTCCTCGGGATCCCCTCATTCCACCGATCCAATCCCACCAACCAGAACCAGCCCCGAAGCTTCCCCTCGATCCCGCCGCCTCCTTGCTCGGGAGAGCAAAGGCTCGACCCCGAGCAGCACCAGCGCCTCGTGCCTCCTCCTCCCTTGGTCCTGGACGCGTCTGGCCGCCCGCAGCCGTCGTCGTCCGCACCCGCAGGAGCCAGCAGCTGCAGCCCCGAGCCCTCTGCTTCTTTCCCACCGGCATCCGAGGCCGCAGCCTCCTCGTCCACGACCACCACACCTCGCCGGACCACAACACCCTCGGAGCCCCGAGTCCCGTGCCCTTTGTTGCCTCCCGAACTCATCCTCCTGTGGATCCCCTCGATCCCCTGCCTTGCCGCGTCTGCCTCCCGCTCCAACCTCATCCTCCAGCAGCTCCGAACAACGTAGATGAGCCCCGTGCCTTCCCTTTCTTCCTCTCCTGTTTCTCACTACTCTCTTTCTCAATGCTCTCTCTCTCTCTGTTGCAACAGGGAACCGAGCCACCATGTTCATCGCCCTTGTTTTCCCCCACCAGGAGACCGAGTGCAGCCTCCTCGACCCGGATCCATGCTGTCGCATTGCTCCACCCTCGCCGTCGTCCCGCTGCACTCGGATCCACACCTTCCTTCATTCTCTGCACCGCCGCGTCATCAGAGCAGGAGCTCCATCCGCCGCTGCACCCTGCATCGCCTGAAGCCGCCCCGCATCTCGCCTCCTCTGTCTGCTTCCTCTGCATCGAACGAGGCCAGGTAACCGCGCCGCATTGACCGCATCGTCAACCCGCCCGAGCGGGTCGACCTCCTCTCCAGCCGCGTGCCAAGGCCGAACTCACCTATGCCTCGCCCACGGGCCTCTTCCTCGTTCGGCCTAGCCAGATATGGCCGCTAGGTGAGCAGACCCCAGCCCCTCCAGATGCGGCCCAGATCATGTTTTTTTTTTCGTCTGCGATTTTGTCCATTATCCGGTGAATTACTATTTTACAGAAAAGTCCCTATAGATCATGCATTTAATAACTCACAAACCGTGCATCGGAATAAAATGATTCAAACATGTAAAATGGTTAGTTTTAGTTTCATAATCTGCTACTTTCATCCATGGTTAAAATGTTTAAATTGTTGTTTGCATTTATTTTGCTAAGTGCCATGTTAAAATGATTTATTTCATATCTAAATAACCGTAGCTCCAATTTTAATAAACTTTATATGTAAATGGTCTAGAAAAATGAATAGATTAACATGGTGCACTTTGTTTTATTGTTTAACAACATTAAAATATGGTTTAGGGCAGAACAGTACCAAACTCAAAATATGCACATGGGGATTGTCCGGAATTGTTGTTTGTTGTTCCGGCCTCATTTAAACTTGCCTAAATAGTTAGTTTAATTATTCTTCACCTCTTGCCATGTTTAACAACATTTAATATTGTTGTGTACCTAAACGAGGAAGAACTAAATGTTTGCATGTGGTGTTTTGGCAATATGCAGCTCGTTGCATATTGAGCTCCACTTAACTTGTAGTATTGTTTGTTGCACTTTGCCATGCCATGCCTCATTAAACCGGACATGCATCATACTTGGTTGTGCATCGTGCCATGTTTATGTGATGGTTGTTTACTATGTTGTTTGCTTCTTTCCGGTGGCGCTTCTCCTTGATAGTTCCGGCTATGTTGCAATTGTGAGGATTTGTTCGACTTCGTCCGTTTGTCTTCTCCATGGACTCATTCTTCTTCCTTGCGGGATCTTAGGCAAGATGACCATTACCCTCGATATCACTTCTATCTTTGCTTGCTAGTTGCTTCGTTCTATCGCTATGCTGCGCTACCTACCACTTGTTTACCATGCCTCCCATATTGCCCATGTCAGCCTCTAACTTTCTCACCCTTCCTAGCAAACCGTTGTTTGGCTATGTTACCGCTTTTGCCTAGGCCCTCTTATAGCGTTGCTAGTTGCAGGTGAAGTTGAAGATTGCTCCATGATGGACAGGATTATGTTGGAATATCACAATATCTCTTATTTAATTAATGCATCTATATACTTGGTCAAGGGTGGAAGGCTCGGCCTTATGCCTGGTGTTTTGTTCCACTCTTGCCGCCCTAGTTTCCGTCATACCGGTGTTATGTTCCTTGATTTTGTGTTCCTTACGCGGTTGGGTGATTTATGGGACCCCCTGGACAGTTCGCTTTGAATAAAACTCCTCCAGCAAGGCCCAACCTTGGTTTCAACATTTGCCACCTAAGCCTTTTTCCCTTGGGTTCTGCACACTCAAGGGTCATCTTTATTTACCCCCCGGGCTAGTGCTCCTCCGGGTGCTGGTCCAAACTGAGCGATGTCCGATGCCCCCTGGGCAACCAGGGTCTATGCCAACCCGACGTCTGGCTCATCCGGTGTGCCCTGAAAACGAGATATGTGCGACTCCTATCGGGATTTGTCGGCACATCGGGCGGCTTTGCTGGTCTTGTTTTACCATTGTCGAAATGTCTTGTAAACCGGGATTCCAAGACTGATCGGGTCTTCCCGGGAGAAGGAATATCCTTCGTTGACCGTGAGATCTTGTGATGGGCTAAGTTGGGACATCCCTGCAGGGTATAAACTTTCGAGAGCCGTGCCCAGGGTTATGTGGCAGATGGGAATTTTTTAATATCTGGTTGTAGAGAACTTGACACTTGACTTAATTATAATGCATCAACCGCGTGTGTAGCCATGATTCTCTCTTTTTGGCGGAGTCCAGGAAGTGAACACGGTCTTGGTGTTATGATTGTGCATAAGCAGTTTCAGGATCACTTCTTGATCACTTCTAGCTTCACGACCGTTTCGTTGCTTCTCTTCTCGCTCTTATTTGCGTATGTTAGCCACCATATTTGCTTAGTGCTTGCTGCAACTAAACCTCATTACCACTTCCTACCCATAAGCTTAAATAGTCTTGATCTCGCGGGTTTGAGATTGCTGAGTCCTCGTGACTCACCAGATACTACCAACAATTGCAGGTGCCGATGATACCAGTGCAGGTGTTGCAACCGAGCTCAGATGGGATCTCAACGAAGATCTTGGTTGTTGCTATGTTTTGTTTCATGTTGATCAGTAGTGGATCCCAGTTGGGACGATCGGGGATCTAGCGGTTGTGTTATCTTCTTTTCTTTTGGCTTCGTCCATAGTCGGACTATGTGTGTACTCTGAATGATGTATGAATTATATGTTCATTGTGTGAAGTGGTGATTGTAAGCGAACTCTTTATCCCATTCTTGTTCATTACATGGGATTCTATGAAGATCACCCTTCTTGCGACAAAACCACAATGCGGTTATGCCTCTAAGTCGTGCTTCGACACATGGGAGATATAGCCGCATCGTGGGTGTTACAGAGGGGCCGGGAGCCAGGCTCCTCCCCGCGGCGCAGGGAGCAAGGCATTTCCCAGAGGTAGGCCCTCTGCTGGGGAGGTGCTACAAAGCCTGTCCCTGGCAAAGGACCCGTGGTCGCCGAGGGAACCGCTGGCGTCCCCTTTGCCCCATTGGCGTCGTCCTTGGTCTCCGGCTGCCGTCAATGGAGGTCGAGGGTGGTGC
Organism: Triticum aestivum; assembly: GCF_018294505.1. NCBI lineage: Eukaryota > Viridiplantae > Streptophyta > Magnoliopsida > Poales > Poaceae > Triticum > Triticum aestivum. The sequence goes on along the minus strand of NC_057804.1, from coordinate 166,774,657 downwards.
AAGGCGGGGCCCTCGTCTGGCGATATGAAGCAGGGCCTGATGCCTGTGAAGAAGGCCCGGTGCCTATGAAGCTCGCCGCCCGTGACACTCTCACATAATAATGAGTTGGGGTTGTACATGCCCCGATGTCTTTGGAGAGCCGCCCTCGGGCCTCGGGGGCTCCCTCCCGCGCCCAGTGGCAGCACTTAGCTCCACGCTGGTGAGAAGACGTTGAAGACTAGACTAGGTGCCGAACGCGACCTTTTGCTTTTTGCCTCCCTATCTGCGGTCGAGCTACCTTGCTTCGGATTTAAGTTGAAATCGAATTTGCATTTGCGTATGCGGGGGGGGTGTCTTGTCTCGTTTGTGTGATTTCTCGTGTTCTGGTTTCTCCCTAGTTAGGAGTTTGCACTAGCTGCCTCGCATGGGTGGGGCTGGGCCAGGTGCACACGCGCATGCCGTCCCATGGCCGGCGCTCCCTCTCGCGAGGCCCTCACCACTTGATCAGAAGGTCCCTTAGAGGACCCTCGGAGGCTCACGGCCTCACAGGCCTATTCAGGACTTGTCCTGGCTAAAGGTAAACTACATCAACTAACTCATCACAGGGCCCGTGATATCATGTAGGTGCACGTTCAACATTGTTCCTAAAAGCATGTGGACGACAATCTTTTTACATGAGGGGCTTCCCCTCCCAAAATGCTCTTACAACCTTCAGGGCCACGCCCGAGCTTTTGTGTACAGGATAAACAGCAGGGGAACGCAGGATCAGTCAGACATATCACTCAATGCGCCCTCCTGGTTGCCTCCCAAGGAGTCGCTGGCGCCGCTGTCATTGTCGCTGGTGTCACCATCACCGTCATTGGCGCCGTCGACGCTGCCATTGACCATGTCGCCACCATCCGCCACGACTATCACCCCGTCGTTGTCAGAAGCGAAGTCCCTAACAAGCGCATCCATGTTGTCCTCCACCCACCGTGCCAGGTCGCCCTAGATGGCCTCGGGCACTGGGGCGATGACGGCATCGAAGTCGAAGTGGGGATCAAAGTTCTGAAGATGGCTGAAGATGCGGGAGAATGCATGCCCGAGCAGGCTGCGGTTCTCCAGGCGCGTCACCACATCAGTGAAGAAGCGGAGATGACCGGCATAGTTGGTCTCGTGAGGATGCGGGGCGTCCTCACCACAGATGTTGCCCAGGGCCGTGTTGGCCCTGTTCTTGAGTTGCTGGAGCATGGGGCCGTGCTTGTGCTCCAGCATCTGCCGTTGAAGAATTTCTTCTCTGTTCTGCTGTGCGATGGACTCGGCGTCAGTGACCCGCTGCCAAAGAGGAAGCAACTCGGCACGGGTGGAGGCTGGCTCAGCCTACGCCGAGACCAGGGCAGCTCTGGCGGCCTCCACACGCTGCTCCATTTCAGTCATCTTGGACCTGAGAGCAGTGGTCCTGCCCGCAGCCTCGGCTTCAATCAGCTCCAGCCTCTGGTCATACCTGCGCGCAAGATCTGCACGAGCTTACGCCACACGGCGGTCGACCTCCTCCTGGATTCGAGCCTCGCACGCACCAAGCTCGTCCTCCGCCTGGGCAACCTGGCGCTCCCTCGTCTCCAACCACTCAAGGTCAAGATTGCGCTCGGCAGCCTCCAGCGTCAGCGCTTCCCCGCGCCTCCGGAGCTCCTCCTCCTCGACAGGCGTCCCTTTCAGCAACGCAAGGGTGGCCTGACGCAACGCCACTTGTTGCTCCAGGGAAGCGCTCCAGGCTTGGAGCTCCCACGCGTGCTTCTCCGTGATCTCGCGACGATGATCTACTTCCTCAGCCTCCTCCAAAGCTTGGGAGCAGGCCTTTCGCGAGGTAGCAACGGATGCCTCGGCCTTCATGTTGTCAAGCTCGCGCTGGTAGCGTGTGAGGTTGACTGGCACCTTCAGCTTGCGTCGCTCCTCAATCAGCCGCAGGCCCTCAGGTTCAAGACACGCGTCCACGTCTGCAAGCTCTCCACCAAGCTGGCCCATCGCGTCCATCGCCTTCCGGAGGAACTCTCAGGGAATGACGCTTCGCTCTTGCGCATGCATGAGCACATTGTCGATGTAGTCCTCCATCGCCGCCACTGTTGGCGGGCCCTGAAGCGGTTGGCCCCCTCTCGGCAGGGGGCTGGGGGCTGGCGCCCCCACGATCTCTGGCCGGGCTCCCCATGGGACCCGGACCGGCGCAGGTCCATCCCTCGAAGAAGAGCCAAGGACTGACGCCAACCACTCGCCGTCCACGATTAGAGGAGGAGCCCTGGGTAGGCTAGTCGCGCCCCAGGCGAGGTCACGAAGGAAAGGTGGCAAAGGCACAGGCTCAAGACACCCTGCAGGCAGGCTTGCTTCTCCGGCTGACCCCATGTCAGGGGCAGCATGCAGGCTCAGGACGCTCAAGGCCAATGATGAAGGCGAGGCCGGAGGAAGTTGCTTCTTGGGAGACTCTGCAGGCTTGGCAGGAGGGATCCTAAAAAGCCACAGTCAGGAAAGGGAGCAGCGATTGAGGAGTTACAAGAATGAGGTACTTACTCATCTATGGTGAAGTACTTCCTATGCTTCAACGGTCGGAAGGGGCGTCCACTGCAACTCGAAGACTCCTTGCTCTTGCGGAGGGCGGCAAGTCCACGCAAAACCGAACCAAGCGCTCAACGCGAGGACCAGCGCGCGGCGCAGATGGAGAAGCACCCAGGTGGCCAACCTGAGGGGCGCCGAGCTGGGTGGAGCGATCAGGGACCACCTCATGATGGCCTGCCGAGGCCTCGGGGGCTCTGGCCTCGAGAACCGTGGGTTGCGCCCCCCTCCCCCCCATCGACGACCGCCTCAAGGCGGGCTCCACAAGCTCCGGAGGATGACGCTTCGGGAACCCCATGCGGTGTCAGCGCCACGACACCCGAGCCTCCAACCTCGAGCGATGCTTGCCTCCCTACACCCACTCCTGGGGCAAGATCGGTGCTGGCGGCGAGGAAGGGAGCCACGGCGACAGGATTCTCGTGAGGCTCCGCAAGACCAGCTGGACACAAGCCTTATTTGTCGAAGCGGGGCATCTGTCTCGTGAACTCAGCCCTGTTTGAGCAGAGATACATGAGGCTACCTCTGTGCCGTATATCACCCGGCGAGGGGTCGCCAGTCAAGACCTCAAGCACCTTCTTCAGTGTTTTGGGTGCCAGTTCCGTCTCCTAAAGCCTCATGCGGTCCTGGTCGCTCGCCAGGGCCCACATTGGTTGGGAGTGGTGCTGAAGAGGAGCAATGTGATACCGGAGAACTCCTTCACCACCCGGGGCGCAGTCATGCCGAGATCTCTCAACCTCCTCAGTTGGTACTAGACGAAGGAGAGCTGGGGGCTCATGAGTATCTCATGGCCCCAGCCGGGGTTGTGGACAGCAAGCAACGACAGGGGCGATAGCAGAGGGATGAGCACTCCGACATCCACCTACAGCCACTGCGTCCGGAACCTACTCGTAGAAGGCAGGAGTTTGAAATCGATTCCCGAGGCGGCCGTCTCTGCCACGGCATGGAAGCTCACACACCCCGAGCACTACAAGGGATCGGTCAGGCGCAACAAGAAGAAGTGGCGCAAGAGCATGATGGAAGGAGCAATGCCCACCATGGCTTCACAAACAAAGGCGAAGATGGCAAGAAGGGTTGGTAACAGATTGAGGATCAAGATGCATCATATGGATCTGATAGTGGGAAAGCACCGCATTGAAGAAAGTGGAGAAAGGGGGAACCAGGCCAGCCCATAGGGAGTCAACGAAGAATCGAACCTCAGTGACTGTCCTATCAATGGAGGCGTGGGACGCAGGCCAAGCCATCATCCTCCCGCACTCGTTGAAGCTGGAGGCGAGCACAGGGCAGACCTTGCCCATGGCCTCCAGGTTGAGCACCTGCGACCAGCCGATGGCGGGCTCGATTGTAGGGGATGAACTAATTGAGGACATGGGCTTCTTCCCTTTCTCCTTGCTAGTTGGCGCCATGGCAATGGTGGGAGCAGAGCTCAAGTCAGATTGGGAGCGGAAGCGGAGATTCAAGGAAGAAGGGGGAGTAGGAAGCACTCTGCCAGCGAGGGGTTAATAACTATGTAAGGCGCCATGGCCGCCTAGCCAGGCGGATATTGGGGCACATGGGGAAGCACAGACACCCGCGTCCAATCGGTCGCCACGCGTCGACCAAGGCTGCAGGCTTTGGGGGCCCGCAGCATTCCACACTTGCCCTTTGGCTTCCCTGCTAAGCCAAGTACAAGCACGCCTTGGGCCCGGGGGCTACTGTCGGCGTTCTGGGAACGGGGGTCCCTAGACTTGCCTGCCTGCGGCCTGCAGCGTGGCTCATACAGTGGCCCAATACGGCCCGCCTTCATCAACCCAAGCACAAGACCCTGCAGGGCGGATGACACGAGGCATCCTTAGGGGCGGCCTCACCAGGAAGGCTCGCGAGGAGGCGGAGAGGTCAAGGCGAGGGGTACCTCGCGAGGTGCTTATGACGCAAGACATGACGATCAAAACCAGGCGGGCACCAGGCGGGCGCTAGCCTGCATAGTGTCCTCGTTTCCTCTTTGGTGCAAAGGGGGCAAGTGCAGGCGTGGAGTACCGAGGCATCAGGCAAAGGTTTCCTTATCGGTGCAATGAGACCAAGACCCGCAGAGTGGTAGGACGGAGGTCACCGTGGAGCCCAAGATGGCGTCATCACCAGCACCTTTGGCAGTCGAAGACCACCTTTAGTCAAGATAGCTTGTACTAGCTGTCCCCTTTCGAAATGGCCATTGTTGGCTCCCTTCCCGCTCAATATTTGGGAAGAGGACCAGGGCCTCTATAAATAGGGCTAGCCACCACAGTAGAAGGCATCTGATCTAGAGCCAACAGAGACGGATAGACTCCTCTCCAAACACACCACCATAAGAACACCTCTCCTCGCGAGGCTGTTCATCCCCCTGTACTGTTCATCATCGGTCCAAGAGGCAATCCACCACACCACACACTGGATTAGGGTATTACACCACAACAGTGGCCTGAACCAGTATAAACCTCGTGTCTCTTGTGTTGCTCATCGATCTAGCTTAGAATCGCGACGAGGCTGAGGGCGTGTTTCGGTAGGGAGAGATATTCGCGCGCACCCCAGAGTTTGAACCTTAAGGGTTTTCCCGGAACCCGATATCTGACAGCCATCGATGAGGGTCCTGGTGACTTGCACGTTGCTGATGACTTGGGAACAAAGCATTAGGAGGACACCAGTAGTAGCTGCACACTTGATTTGATCCGCCGAGCTGAAGGTAATGGCGCACTTGGACCACCTAAGCGGGCACGTGGCCTCGAGCTTGGGAAGGACTGCGTTCACCTCGCGAGCAAATTTCTTGAAGATGCGCTGAGAGGCTGGGGCCTGAGCTCCGCCTAAGATGCAGGCGATAGCACGTGGTTCCTGGAAGCCCCTGGCCCCCTCGTCATGGTGATGGTCGTCATTCCTTCTTGGTGGCGGCGGCAGAGGAGGAAGGCGTGCGTTGCCCTTCGGGCGGTCCTCACGAAGCTAATCCCTCTAGGCACCCTCGCGAGGCTGATCCTGCCAATGATCCTCACGAGGTCGGTCACGCCACGCCTGGCGAGGGCCACAGTCGTCCCATCATCGTCCGCCACGTCCTCCTCCTCGGTCGTAGCCCCGATCGTTGTGCTCGGGGCGTCGACCGAAGCGTCCTTCTCGAACAGCCCTGAGCTCCTAGCATTCATTGGTGTTTTGGGTGTGGAGGTTGTGGTAGGCGCAGAACGGTCGGCTGCCCTTGGACGACTCCGGCTGGTCCCTGCCGTGCTTCGTGTCTGGTTCTGTTACAATCACGGCTGCTCCTTTACGCTTCACGTCCTTGGCCTTGGCCTTCTTTTCTTCTGGGTCAGCAGCTGGAAGCTCGAGGAGGGAGAGGCGTCCTTCCTCAGCTCTTGCACACTTGGTTGCCAGGTTGAATAGCTCCAGAGACGTGCACAACTCCTCATGGATGGCGAGCTCCTCCTTCATCTTGACGTCGCGGACGCCATCAGAGAACTCTGAGATGATGGCCACGTTCGTCACCTTGGGGATCTTGAGACGGGCGCTGTTGAAGCGCTGGATGTATTTCGGCAGGGTCTCCCCAGACTGTTGCTTGATGCGGCGCATGTCACCCGCGGCCGGGGGGCGGTCGCGAGTGCCCTGGAAGTTGGTGAGGAAGTGGTTGCGCATCTCGTCCCAGGAGGATATCGAGCCGGGAGGTAAATTCAGGAGCCAGGTGCGGGCACCATCCTTGAGCGCCATGGGAAACCAGTTTGCCATGACCTTCTCGTCTCTGTTGGACGCCTCGATGCCCAGCTCGTAGAGCTACAAGAACTACATGGGGTCGACGGTGCCGTTATAGCAAGGAGGCAGGTCCGGCTTGAACTTGCCTGGCCAGGCGACGCTACATAGCTCGGTGGTGAAGGCACGACAACCTGCCATGGTCACCGGAGCCCTTTGCTGACGCGGGGCTTGCTGTTGGTGGTACCTGCGTACTGCCTCTAGGGGAAACACGGGGTCTTGGTGCGCCAGTGCAGGGATGCTGTCTTGTCGTGCTGGTGCAGGAAGCACGGGAGCGCCTTCTTGAGGTCGAGCGATTTCTTGGCAGCTTCTTTCTTGTCGTGCGAGCGCTGGATGCGGTGGGTCACATCCAGGGACCGTGCGCCTTGGAGCTAGGGCGCCGTCTTGGGGGAGAGGTGGTGGAGGCGCTCCCGGAGCCATGTCGCCCATGCCTGACGGAGGGCGAGGCAGCGAGAGGGACGGCGCGGGAGAGCCCCCTGCGGCACCGACAAGCTCGATGATGCGAGCCATTCTTTGTAGAGGTTGTTGACGGGGCGATAATGCATGAGGTCATGTGCCAGGAGCATTGCGGCCTACGCGTCCGTGGGGGCCCGATGAGCATGAGACGACGAACCAGCTGGGGTCAGCGATGGAGTGGCGGTGCGGCCTTCCCGCCGCAACGAGGGGTGCAGCGAAGATGCTTGCTGCTCATTCCCCGCCGGGCCGGTGGCGGCGTTGGCGGCAGGCAACAAAGAATATTGAGGAGGCCCGCCGACAGGAACCGTCTGGTCGATGTAAGCGACGAGAGCAGCCTGACGCTCGGCACGGCTCGGCGGGCGTGCGCCATGGATACGACGAAGCGATGGGACGCAGATCAGCGGAAGGAACATTCCGGCGCACCCCTACCTGGCGCACGAAATGTCGGATATCGGGTTGCGGCAAAGCCCTTAAGGTTCGAACTCTGGGGTGCGCACGAAGATCTCCTCCTACCGAATCTCACTCTTGCCTCGCCGTGATCCCTAAGCTAGATTGATGCACATCACAAGAGACACAAGATTTATACAGGTTCGGGCCACCGTTTTGGTGTAATATCCTATTATTGTGTGTTGTGGTGGATTGCCTCTTGGGCTGATGATGAACAGTACAGAGGAAGAACAGCCTCGCAAGGAGATGTGTTCTTGTGCTTGGTGGTGTGCTTGGGGAGGAATCGATCCGTCCTCTCTATGGTGGTGGCTAGCCCTATTTATAGATGCCCTGGTCCTTTTCCCAAATATTGAGCAGGAAGGGATCCAACAGCGGCCATTTTTGAAAGGGGACAACTAGTATAAGCTATCCTAACTAAAGGTGGTCTTCGCCTGCCAAAGGTGCTGGTGATGACGCCGTCTTGGGCTCCATGGTGACCTCCGTCCTGCCGTATTGCTGGTCTTGGTCTTGTTGCACCGATATGGAAACCTTTGTCCGATGCCTCGGTACTCCGCGCCTACGCTTGCCCCCTCTGCACCAAAGAGGAAACGAGGACACTGCACGGGCTGGCGCCCGCCTGGTCTTGATCGTCACGGCTTGCGTCACGGGGACCTCGCGAGGTACCCTTGCCTTGATCTCTCCGCCTTCTCGCGAGCCTGCCTGGTGAGGCCACTCCTGAGGATGCCTTGCGTGGTCCGCCCCGCGAGGCTTGGCCCCTCGCGAGGATCTTGAGTGTTGGTTGATGAAAACGGGCCGTACTAGGCCACTGGTTGAGCCACACTGCAGGCCGTAGGCAAGCAAGTCTGGGTACCCCCGTTCCCAGAACACCAACAAAGAGAACTAGCGGTCCACTGCTAGAGCCAGTGCCCTTACGGCTTTAAGTCGGGCTAAGGCGTTGCAGTCAGAATTAGACCCGACTGAGCTAGCCACTGGCTGCCCCTGTTTCAAAGAACACGGGTCTGCTTTTGACAAGAAAGACTTTGCCGCCTGTGTAAAAGCATTGTGTCCTCTGGCGAGTCTACTTGCTGAAGAAACGGATCTGTCCAAATACTCGGCGGCTTATACCGCAGAAAATCAAAAGATGCCCATGCCGGCTTATAAAGTTGCAGATCTTATTCCTCCAATCCGTAAGCATACCTTCGCTCCGGACATTGATCCGTCTGACCTTATTGATGACGATGCTGAATTTCAAACTTCGACTAGTATCGTTTGGTCATCGCCTGACTTCCAAACGGTGGAGGAAGAAGAAGAATCGATGTAGGATAACCCGGAAGCTTCAAACTGCCAAGGCGAGGAGAACTGATCCGTTGGGTGGTCCTTGATTTGCACTTTCCCGGAACTTTAAAAAACAATTTATCCACTTGGGCTTGCTGAGGCATGTAATAGGATAGTTAAACACTGATCTGTCGTGCCATCGTGCATGTTTTGTTTTGCATAACACTGCTGATCCATCCCTTATGCTTAATGGTATGATCAATTATGCCGATCTGACTTGTCGTTTTTCCTATATAAACAGACAACAAGTGTCCTGGCGGTTTACCCCAGGGTGGGTCATAACACCCATATATATATATAACCACTGAGGACTAATCAGCCCATATCAGGGCCGGTTTATAAAAAACCTTATGCAAGAAAATAAACATCATACCTTTGATATTTGTTCCTCCTGCCGACTTATCATAAGTCATGTGTAAAGGCAATAGCCCATAGAAACATAATGTCTTGTTCCATATATGTACACTGCCAGTTCATAGTACCGCATGCAGCAAGGGGTAATATACTGAAACTTGTGCGGAAAGCTCGAAGCATATGATGATTGTTTCTTGGCGACTTATAGTCCACAACCAGGACGGGTTAATAAAACTCCAGATACATGCACCATCAGGCAACATGGCCTTATTTGGTTTTTTAACCATGTATTGATATGTAACAAGAAGCAAGAAACTTCAACAAAATGGTCAAACGAAAGAAAAACTAGAAAACAAGGCTTTCATAGGCTGCCAAGCCTAAAACCCGAGTGCTCTCATGGGCCGCACAACCACTGAGTTAAACTTTAATTCAAAACCTTCTAAGTCGGGCCTGACATGACCAATCACTGTCAAGAGTTCAGTGGGTCATTCCAGGATTACCCGGGAGGAGTGGCAGACTTACAAAGGCAAGCTAACCCGGATTTTTTGGTGAATACACCTAGGCGTCCAAGCCTAAAGGGTCATAGCTGTGCTAGTGAGCCCCCTAGTTTTACTTCAGGTTGATAAACCGGAAGCCTCCAAGTGCCTTCCATCATTGCGTATAAGCCGAATCATGAGGGTAGTAACGCTATGTTCTCTTTGGTGAATACACCTATGCTTGAACAGGAAGCTCCCAAATGATATATAATGAGCCTCCAGGCAGGATACCTATGTTTGAACTGCACAGTACAACAAGTTCTCTTTGGTAATCCTTTAATTTGGGCATGAAGCCCCCAAGTGATTTTGTAATAAGGCATATAAGCTGGATCAACAGGGTAAGCACACCTATGCTCATTGAGCAGGAAGCCTCCAAGTGATCATATGAAGTGAAAATAAAGGCTCATATTCTTAGAAATGAAACGCCAGAGGCCCTGAATTATTAGGGATGCTAGATTTATTATATTCATGATAATATATACATCAATATCATATGTACATCACAAGAGTCGGTGGCTGAGGTGTAATAAGGCCAAAGATGAGCAATATTTCACGGCTGGCTGGTTTCCTCCTCCGACGTGCGTTAGTCCTTATGGTCTCGAACATCGATAAGATAGTATGATCCATTGTTCATATTCTTACTGACCACAAAGGGTCCTTGCCAAGGTGGGGATAGCTTCTGCATGTCTGTTTGATCCTGGATGAGCCGGAGCACCAAGTCGCCTTCTTGAAAAGTTCTGGTTTTAACCCGGTGGCTGTGATAACGCCATAGATCTTGCTGGTTAACCGCCGAACAGGACACCGCAAGGTCATGCTCCTCATCTAACAGGTCCATAGCATCCTAACGTGCCTTCTCATTGTCAGCTTCAATGTAAGCCGCCACACGAGGCGAATCGTGACATATGTCACTGGGGAGAACCGCCTCAGCTCTATAAACCATGAAGAAAGGCGTGTAACCCGTAGATCTGTTCGGGGTGGTATTAATACTCCAAAGTACTGAAGGCAACTCTTCCACCCAACAACCCAGTGTTCTCTACAAAGGAACCATAAGCCGGGGCTTGATACCTCTCAAGATTTCCTGATTTGCTTGTTCAGCTTGGCCATTAGACTAGGGGCGAGCCACTAAAGACACATCAAGCCAGATATGCTCTTGTTCACAGAATTCTTTCATTGCTCCCTTAGACAGATTAGTACCATTATTAGTGATGATACTATGGGGGTACCCAAAATGAAAGATCACCTTTTTAATGAATTGAACCGCCATGGTTGCATCACATTTGCTGACCCGCTCAGCCTCAACCCATTTTGTAAACTTGTCAACCGCCACCAAGAGGTGTGTATTTTTGTCCTTGGAACTTTTGAAAGGCCCAACCATATCCAGGCCCCAGAATGCAAACGGCCAAGTAATTGGAATCATCTTCAACTCTTGAGCAGGCACATGAGCACGTCTTGAGAATTTCTGACAACCATCACATTTACTAACCAGATCCTCTGCATCAACATGAGCCGTCAGCCAATAAAACCCATGACGAAAGGCTTTAGCAACAAGAGATTTAGAACTAGCATGATGACCGCAATCTCCTTCATGAATCTCCCTTAGAATTGCACGACCCTCCTTTGGAGAAACGCATCATTGAAACACCCCCGTAACACTGCATATGTGAAGCTCACCTTTGACAATAGTCATTGACTTAGACCGCTAGGTTATCTGCCTGGCCAGAGTTTCATCTTCAGGTAACTCACCCCAGGTCATGTAAGCCAAATATGGAACAGTCCAATCAGGTACAGCATGAAGAGCCGCCGCCAATTGTGTCTCCCGGTCAGGAACTGCCAAGTCTTCCTCTATAGGCAATTTCACTGATGGGCTATGCAAAACATCGAGGAAAATATTAGGGGGGGATCGGCTTACGCTCGGATCCTAGCCGGCTTAACGCATCGACTACTTCATTTTTCCTTCGATCAACATGCTCCACCTGATATTCTTTGAAGTGACCAGCAATATTATCCACCTCTCAATGATAATTCACCATGAATGGATCCTTGGAATCCCAGGTCTCGGATACTTGCTGAGCCACCAGATCTGAATTGCCAAAACATCTTACCCGACTTAAATTCATCTCTTTAGCAATCCGAAGACTATGAAGTAAGGCTTCATACTCAGCTACATTGTTAGTACAAGGGAACATCAACCTTAATACATAACAAAATTTATCACCTCGTGGGGAATTCAATATAACTCTAGCCCTCGAGCCTTCCAACTGCCTGGATCCATCAAAATGAATAGTCCAATATGTATAATCCGGTTTATCCTCAGGCATCTGCAACTCTCTCCAATCATTGATGAAATCCACAAGTGCTTGAGATTTTATCGCCGTCCGGGGCACATACTTAAGACCATGGGGACCAAGCTCAATGGCCCACTTAGCTACCCGACATGTGGCCTCCCTGTTTTGAATGATATCCCCCAAAGGGGAAGAGATAACCACTATGATGGGATGACCAATAAAATATTGCTTCAATTGACGACTAGCCATGAACACACCATACACCAGCTTCTGCCGATGTGGGTATCTTTGCTTAGACTCAATGAGCCCCTCACTGACATAATAAACCGGCCTTTGAACCGGATGCTCCTTGCCTGACTCCTTCCTTTCAACCACAATGGCTACTGACTGCCCGGTTGTTTGCAGCCACATATAATAGCAAAGGCTCCTTCTCAATAGGATCTACAAGAACCGGTGGCTGAGCTAGTTGCTTCTTAAGTGCCTCGAACGCTTCATTGGCAGCATAGCTCCAGAAAAAATCGTTTGTCTTCTTCATCATCTGATACAGAGGAATGGCTTTCTCTCCCAGGCAACGTATAAACTGGCTCAGGGCCACAATATGACCTGCCAGACGCTAGACATCATTGATACACGTCGGCTTAGCCAAAGAGGTGATAGCCTTAATCTTCTCCGGGTTAGACTCAATGCCTCTCTCGAATACTAAGAAACACAATAACTTGCTTGCTGGCACACCAGAAACACACTTGGCCGGGTTAAGCATCATCTTGTAGATCCGGAGGTCGTCAAAGGTTTCCTTCAGATCTTCAATCAATGTCTCCAACTTCCTGGATTGCATAACAATATCATCCACATAAGCATGAACATTACACCCAATATGGCCATGAAGGCAATTCTAGACACACCGCTAGTAGGTTGCCTAGGCACTCTTGAGCCCAAAAGGCATAGACACATAGAAGAAGGATCCAAAGGGAGTAATGAAGGCTATCTTCTCCTGGTCCTTAACTGCCATCTTGATCTGATGATAACCAGAGTATGCATCCAAAAAACTCAAGCGCTCACAACCCACTGTAGCATCAATAATCCCATCAATACGAGGGAGAGCAAAGGGATCAGCCGGACAGGCCTTGTTGAGGTCTGTATAATCCACACACATATGCCAAGTGCCATTTTTCTTAAGAACTAGCACCGGGTTAGCCAACCTTTCAAGATGAAAAACTTCAACGATGAACCCTACTGCCAAGAGCTAGGCCACCTCTTCACCAATTGTCTTGGGCCTTTCCTCATTGAACCGGTGAAGAAACTGTTTTACCGGTTTAAACTTGGGATCCACATTAAGAGTGTGCTCAGTGAGTTCCCTCAGTACACCTGGCATATCAGAAGGTTTCCATGCAAAGATGTCCCAGTTCTCATGGATGAAACTCGATGAGTGCGCTTTCCTATTCGAGATCCATATTCGCACTAATGCTGAACTGCTTTAAAGAATCGCTAGGGACAAAATCAACCAACTTAGTATCATCTGCCGACTTAAACTTCATTAAGGGCTCATTCTCGGTCGTTGGATTCTTCAAAGGTGTCATATCTGCTGGGTCAACATTGTCCTTATGAAACTTCAATTCTTCCGTTGCGCAAGCCGACTCAGCATAAGTAGCATCACCCTCTTCACAATCCAGAGCAATCTTTCTATTGCGATGCACCGTGATGGTACCCTTGTGACCCAACATCTTAAGCTGCAAATAAACGTAACATGACCGTGCCGTGAACTAGGCGTAACCCGGCCGTCCAAACAGAGCATGGTATGGGCTCTTGATTTTCACCACCTCAAAGGTTAACTTCTCAACTCTAGAATCATTGTCGTCTCCAAAAGCCACTTCCAGTGTTATCCTACCCACCAGGTACGCCGACTTACCAGGCACCACCCCATGAAAAATAGTAGAGGACGGCCTAAGATCCTTGTCAGTCAAGTTCACATGACAAAAGGTCTCATAATAAAGAATATTGATACTGCTACCTCCATCCATGAGCACTTTCGTGAGTTTATATCCTCCTACCTGTGCAGCAACCACCAAATCCAGCTGACCTGGATTATCAACCCAAGGCGGGTGATCTTCCCTGCTCCATGTAATAGACTTCTCAGACCACCTCAAATATCGAGGCACCGTCGGTTCAACAGAGTTCACCACCCACTTATGGATTTTCTGATCTCTCTTGCACAGACTCGTAGTGAACACATGATAGTGACCACCATTCAGTTGCTTTGGATTACTCTAATAACCAGATTGCTGCTGCTCGTTTCCTTGGTTGGACCACTGATTAAAACCACCTTGATTGCCTTAACCCTGAAAGCCAGAGCTTGAACCGCCACCATCGGAGCCAGGTCCGTGAGAACCGGATCCTGGGCCACCATGCGGGCCATGATTGGAAAAACTGGCATTCCTAAACTCCTTCATGATGTAACAATCCCTCCACATATGACCAGATGGCCTGTCACGTGAGCCGTGCTTTGGACAAGGTTGACTCAACATTGCTTCAAGGTTGAGTCTTGACCCTTGGGTCGGCTTTCCCTTGCGACACTGATTATTATTCTGCGCATTGGTGTTAGCTACAAAATCAAAACTACCATCCGTCTTATGCTTACCATTGCCGGCTTGAATCTTCGAATTATGTTGCGGCCCTTTTGCATTGACGCTCTTCTTTCCCTTCCCCGGCTTATCATCTTCAGACTCGGGATCCTTGGTACTGTCATAGTCGGCATATTTGACGAGAGCCACCATTAACTCCCCCATATTATTTCAGTGACGCTTAAGCCGCCCTAACTTCTATTTAAGCGGGAGGAAACGACAATTCTTCTCCAACATCAAGACTGCAGAACCGGTGTTGATACTATCTGATGAATGTATAATCGACAAAACTTGGCGCACCCAATGGGTTGTTGACTCTCCTTCTCCCTGAACACAAGAATCCAAATCTAGAATTGACATGGGCTGCTTGCATGTGTCCTTGAAATGTTGAATGAAACACCTCTTTAACTCTGCCCTTGACTCAATAGAATTAGCGGGCAGTGTTTTCAACCACGTACGAGCTGGCCCATCCAAGATCATGGTGAAGTACTTAGCACATGCAGCATCACCAACATCCAGCATCTCCATGGCCATCTCATAGCTTTCAACCCAAGCCTCGGGGGTTGATCCGCCGTGTAATTGGGCACCTTACAGGGGGCCTTGAAATCCTAGGGCAAGCGCTCATTGCGTAGAGCCGACACTAAACATGGCACACCCAAAGTTCTAGAGGTTGCCCTTGCCTCTATGGACACTTACGGATAAACCAGAGATTGCTGTTGAGCCGCTAGTTGAGCCGTCAGTTGAGCCGCCAGCTCCGCCTCATGCTGCGCTCTGCCCTGGTCTACCAAAATCTGAGCATCTGTGCCGACACGCGGTGGGTCTGGCCTACGAGGCTGGTTGTGGTGCTGCTTGCTGCTTGACACGACCGGTTCATCAATGTGCCTGCTATAACTCCTGCTCGGACGAGGTGTTGAGTGGATACGATCACGAATGTACGAATAAGCCGCCTTTTGGGCCACAGCCGTTTGAAGAAGCTCTCTGGCTCTCCGTACTTCCATTGCTGTCGGTGACTCATCCTGAGCTGGCAGGGCCGCCAGCCGTGTTGCTGCGGCTGTCATGTTATCCAAGGGGTTAGAAAAATGCCCCGGAGGCATGGGAACATGCTGAGGAGGGGTCTGGTTCTCCGACCGCTAGCATCTCAGTGGTCCGGTTCGCACCGGGCGGGTTATTGGGTCCTGCCCTAGGCGTGTTAAAAAGATTCCTCGCATCGTAAGTCTGGGGCAGCCGGCTTACATGCCTTCTATTGAAAACAGCGTTTGACGTGTCCACGTCCAAACTTAAATGCAAGCTCTCCGCCCGATGCCATTCTGCTTCCCTCTTTGGCTTGTGCTATCTCGTCACGCAACTTTGCAACCTCCGTGTTATGCTGAGCTTGATTCACCAGGCTAACCTTCGATGTTAGCAATGTTGTCAGAGCATCCAATAGATCAGACAAAACTTGAGCCGGCGGGTGCTAACCCAGAGATCATTGCCATTGCAGTCGCGCTGGGTATGTACCAGCCATGAAGACTGTGACCTGGTGTTGTGGCTCGTAGGGGTCTGAAATACTGTCACCATCGGAACAGCCCCCAAGCCCACCATCCTGAACCTAGTAGATGGAGTTGGTCTCATCAGCGGAAGACTCGTCGCGTGAGTAAATAACCGTCTCACCACCAGATTCAGATCCTCCTTCTAGTTCCGCTCCATGAACGAAACCGATGAAAACATGCTTTGGGGCGGCTTTAGCCTTGGTGGGTCGCGCGCGTCGAGCCGACTCGACGATGTCGGTGCAGTTGTCCGGTGATACGTGTCCAATGTATCTATAATTTTTGATTGTTCCATGCTATTATATTACCAGTTTTGGATGTTTATGGGCTTTACTTTACACTTTTATATCATTTTTGGAACTAACCTACTAACCGGAGGCCTAGCCCGAATTGCTATTTTTTTGCCTATTTTAGTGTTTCGAAGAAAAGGAATATCAAACGGAGTCCAAATGGAATGAAACCTTCGGGAACGGTCTTTTTGGAACAAACGTGATCCAGAGGACTTGGAGTGGAAGTCAAGAAACAAGCAAGGCGGCCACGAGGGTGCCCGGCGCGCCCCCTAGGGCTAGGCGCGCCCCCACCCTCGTGGGCCCCTCGAGCATCTAGCAACCTACTTCTTCCTCATATATGTACCCATGTACCCCGAAAACATGAGAAGCGACCACGAAAAACTATTTCCACCGCCGTAACCTTCTGTATCCGCGAGAGCCCATCTTGGAGCCTTCGTCGGCGCTCCGCCGGAGGGGGAATCGACCATAGAGGGCTTCTACATCAACACCATATCCTCTTTGACGAGTTGTGACTAGTTTACCACAGACCATCGGGTCCATAGTTATTAGCTAGATGGCTTCTTCTCTCTCTTTGAATCTCAATACAAACTTCTCCTCGATCTTCTTGGAGATCTATTCGATGTAACTCTTTTTTTGTGTGTTTGTCGAGATCCGATGAATTGTGGGTTTGTGATCAAGTTTATCTATGACAAATATTTGAATCTCCTATGAATTCTTTTATGTGTGATTAAGTTATCTTTGCAAGTCTCTTCGAATTATCAGTTTGGTTTGGCCTACTAGATTGATCTTTCTTGCAATGGGAGAAGTGCTTAGCTTTGGGTTCAATCTTACGGTGTCCTTTCCCAGTGACAGCAGGGGCAGCAAGGCACGTATTGTATTGTTGCCATCGAGGATAAAAAGATGGGGTTTATATCATATTGCATGAGTTTATCCCTCTACTTCATGTCATCTTTCTTAATGCGTTATTCTGTTCTTTATGAACTTAATACTCTAGATGCATGCCGGATAGCGGTCGATGTGTGGAGTAATAGTAGTAGATGCAGGCAGGAGACGGTCTACTTGTCACAGACGTGATGCCTATATACATGATCATGCCTAGATAATCTCATAATTATTCGCTTTTCTATCAATTGCTTGACAGTAATTTGTTCACCCACCGTAATACTTATGCTATCTTGAGAGAAGCCACTAGTGAAACCTATGGCCCTGGGTCTATCTCTTATCATATAAGCTTTCAATCTACTTTTATTTGCATCTTTACTTTTCCAACCTATATCATAAAATACCAAAAATATATTTATCTTATCATATTATCTCTATCAGATCTCACTTTCGCAAGTGGCCTTGAAGGGATTGACAACCCCTTTATTGCGTTGGTTGCGAGTTCTTGTTTGTTTGTGTAGGTGCGTGGGACTTTTGAGGAGCCTCCTACTGGATTGATACCTTGGTTCTCAAAAACTGAGGGAAATACTTACGCTACAATTGCTGCATCACCCTTTACTCTTCAAGGAAAACCAACGCAAGCTCAAGACGTAGCAAGAAGGATTTCTGGCGCCATTGCCGGGGAGGTCTTCGCTCAAGTCAAGACATACCAAGTATCCATCACAAATTCATCTCCCTCGCACTTACATTATTTGCCATTTGCCTCTCATTTTCCTCTCCCCCACTTCACCCTTGCCATTTTATTCGCCCTCTCTCTCCCAATCTCCTCTCTCTTTTCCGTTTGCCTTCCCGTTGCCATGGCCGAATCAAAAAGAACTAAGGGTCCTTTCCAGGGTTTTAGTACCATGGATAGTCCCTCTATCCTCTCTAAGCTCATAAATAATGATGCTATGGAAAGACCCACCGGGGTCACCAATGAGAGCTTGAATAATTTTGATGAATATGACTCCGCAATTTTTTGCTATTTACTTGATGAATCTTTAAAAGATGCTTGGGATAGGTTATTAAGGATTCGGGCTAGCTATGTGCCACAATATCAAATTGAAGTTTACCTAAAAAGTTTCTATGTTAGCTTACCTGCTTCTTTCAAGCAATTTCTAGATTCAATTTTTGAAGAAGGTTTCCTTAAGGGGGATACTATACACCTATGAAAAAAATGAAAACTATATTTGGGCACCCTATGAAGGATAAGGTTGAATCTACCACTCTCTTATGCTTTTATCAAAATGAAATTATCAAAGAGATGAAGGCTAGCTTAGATGCAAATTTCCATAATGTGCTTAATCTCACTTCATCCATTAATGGCAATGTGCTTTCCCTAAATAGAAGAATAAATGCCATAGAAAGGAAATCCTCTCTTTCCTTTCCGAGTGCCAAAGATGGTACTACTTAGATCTATCCTTGCTTTTATGCCTAGCTAGGGGCGTTAAACGATAGCGCTAGTTGGGAGGCAACCCAATTTTATTTTTGTTTTTTGTTTTTGCTTCTGTTTAGTAATAAATTTTGCATCTACCTTCTGTTTATATGTGTTTTTATGTTTTAATTAGTGTTTGTGCCAAGTAGAACCTCTAGGATAACCTGTGGTGATAGTTAATTTGATTCTGCTGAAAAACAGAAACTTTGCGCACATGAAAATAATTTTAGTAATTCACAGAAACGTCGTTGATTATTTTTGTTGTAGATCAATAGCAAATTTCCCAGGACTTCCTATTTTGGTAGAATTCTTAGAGTTCTATAAGTATTCGAGAGTTACAGATTGCTACAGACTATTCTATTTTTGACAGATTCTGTTTTTCGTGTGTTGTTTGCTTATTTTGATGCTTCTATGGCTAGTTTGTAGGGGTATGAACCATAGAGAAGTTGGAATACAGTAGGTTTAACACCAATATAAATAAAGAATGAGTTCATGACAGTACCTTATGTGGTGGTTTTCTTTCTTACACTAACAGAGCTTATGAGATTTCCTGTTGAGTTTTGTGTTGTGAAGTTTTCAAGTTTTGGGTCAAGATTTGATGGACTATGGAATAAGGAGTGGCAAGAGCCTAAGCTCGGGGATGCCCATGGCACCCCAATATATTCAAGGATAACCAAAAGCCTAAGTTTGGGGATGCCCCGGAAGGCATCCCCTCTATTGTCTTCATCTATCGGTAACTTTACTTGGAGCTGTATTTTTATTCGCCACATGATATGTGTTTTGCTTGGAGCGTCTTGTATGATATTAGTCTTTGCTTTTGAGTTTACCACAATCATCCTTGCTGTACACACCTTTTGGGAGAATCCCACTTGATTATAATTTATTAGAATACTCTATGTGGTTCACTTATAGCTTTTGAGCTAGATAGTTTTTGCTCTAGTGATTCACTTATATATTTTAGAGCACGACGGTGGCTTAATTTTGAAGAAATTGTTGATCTCCCATGCTTCACTTATATTATATTGGGAGTCTCTTAGAACAGCATGGTATTTGCTAAGGTTATGAAATTGGTCCTAGAATGATGGGCATCTAAGTTGGGTATAATAAAAATTATCATACAAAGTGAATTGGATGCTATGATCAATTTGATACTTGATAATTGTTTGGAGATATTAGAGGTGGTGATATTAGAGTCATGCTAGTTGGGTGATTATGAATTTAAATAATACTTGTGTTGAAGTTTGCGATTCCCGTAGCATGCACGTATGGTGAACCGCTTTGTAATGAAGTTGGAGCACAATTTTATTTATTGATTGTCTTCCTTATGAGTGCCGGTCGGGGACAAGCGATGGTCTTTTCTACCAATCTATCCCCCTAGGAGCATGCGCGTAGTACTTTGTTTTTGATGACTTGTAGATTTTTGCAATAAGTATATGAGTTCTTCATGACTAATGTTGAGCCCATGGATTATACGCACCCTCACCTTCCACCATTGCTAGCCTCTCTTGTGCCGCGCAACTTTTGCCGGTACGATACACCCACCATATACCTTCCTCAAAATAGCCACCATACCTACCTATTATGGCATTTCCATAGCCATTCCGAGATATATTGCCATGCAACTTTCCATCGTTCCATTTACACGACAAGTATCATCATTGTCATATTGCTTTTGCATGATCATGTAGTTGACATCGTATTTGTGGAAAGGCCACCTTCATAATTTTCGTACATGTCACTCTTGATTCATTGCATATCCTGGTACACCGCTGGAGGCATTCATATAGAGTCATATCTTGTTCGAAGTATTGAGTTGTAATCTTGAGTTGTAAGTAAATAAAAGTGTGACGATATTCATTATTAGAGCATTGTCCCAGTGAGGAAAGGATGATGGTGAAGGAAATATGCCCTAGAGGCAATAATAAAGTTATTATTTATTTCCTCATATCATGATAAATGTTTATTATTCATGCTAGAATTGTATTACCCGGAAACATAATACATGTGTGAATACATAGACAAACATAATGTCACTAGTATGCCTCTACTTGACTAGCTCGTGAATCAAAGATGGTTAAGTTTCCTAACCATAGACATGAGTTGTCATTTGATTAACAGGATCACATCATTAGGAAAATGATGTGATTGACTTGACCCATTCCGTTAGCTTAGCACTTGATCGTTTAGTATGTTGCTATTGCTTTCTTCATGACTTATACATGTTCCTATGACTATGAGATTATGTAACTCCCGCTTACAGGAGGAACACTTTGTGTGCTACCAAACATCACAACAAAACTGGGTGATTATAAAGGTGCTTTACAGGTGTCTCCAAAGGTACTTGTTGAGTTGACATATTTCAAGATTAGGATTTGTCACTCCGATTGTCGGAGAGGTATCTCTGGGCCCTCACGGTAATGCACATCACTATAAGCCTTGCAAGCAATGTAGCTCATGAGTTAGTTACGGGATGATGCATTACATAATGAGTAAACAGACTTGCCGGTAACGAGATTAAACTAGGTATTGAGATACCGACGATCGAAGGGAACAACGTATGTTGTTATGCGGTTTGACCGATAAAGATTTTCGTAGAATATGTGGGAGCCAATATGAGCATCTAGGTTCCGCTATTGGTTATTGACCGGAGACGTGTCTCGGTCATGTCTACATAGTTCGAGAACCTGTAGGGTCCGCATGTTTAAAGTTAGATGATAGTTATATTATGAGTTTATGTGTTTTGATGTACTGAAGGTTGTTTGGAGTCCCGGATGTGATCACGGACATGACGAGAAGTCTCGAAATGGTCGAGACATGAAGATCGATATATTGGACGGCTATATTTGGTCACCGGAAAGGTTTCGGGTGAGATTGGGACAATACCGGAGCTCCGGGTGGTTATCGGAACCCCTCGGGAGGTATATGGGCCTTAATGGGCCTTAGTGGATAGGAGGGGAAAGGAGCAAGGGAGGGGGAGCCCCCCCAAGCCCAATCCGATTTGGGAGGGGGCCCGGCCCCCCCTTTCCTTCCTCCCTCCTTCCTCTTCCTTCTCGCTCCCTCTCCAAATAGGAAAGGGGGGAATCCTACTCCCGGTGGGAGTTGGACTCCCCCCCTAGGGCGCGCCTCTCCCCTTGGCCGGCCCCCTCCTCCACTCCTTTATATATGGGGGAGGGGGCACCCCATAGAAACAACAATTTATCTTTGATCTCTTAGCCGTGTGCGGTGCCCCCCTCCACCATAGTCCTCCTCGATAATATCGTAGCGGTGCTTAGGCGAAGCCCTGCGATGGTAGAACATCATCATCGTCACCATGCAGTCATGCTGATGGAACTCTCCCTCGACACTCGGCTGGATCGGAGTTCGAGGGACGTCATCGAGCTGAATGTGTGCAAGAACTCGGAGGTACCGTGCTTTTGGTGCTTGATCGGTCGGGCCATGAAGACGTAGGACTACATCAACCGCATTGTGCTAACGCTTCCGCTTTCGGTCTAGGAGGTTACATTGACACATTCTCCCCTCTCGTTGCTATGCATCACCATGATCTTGCGTGTGCGTAGGAATTTTTTTGAAATTACTACGTTACCCAATAGTGGCATCCGAGCCAGGTTTTATGAGTAGATGTTATATGCACGAGTAGAACACAAGTGAGTTGTGGGCGATACAAGTCGTACTACTTACCAGCATGTCATACTTTGGTTCGGCGGTATTGTTGGATGAAGCGGCCCGGACCGACATTACGCGTACGCTTACGCGAGACTAGTTCTACCGACGTGCTTTGCACACAGGTGGCTGGCGGGTGTCAGTTTCTCCAACTTTAGTTGAACTGAGTGTGGCTACGCCCGGTCCTTGAGAAGGTTAAAACAGCTCTAACTTGACGAACTATCGTTGTGGTTTTGATGCGTAGGTAAGAACGATTCTTGCTCAGCCTGTAGCAGCCACGTAAAAACTTGCAACAACAAAGCAGAGGATGTCTAACTTGTTTTTGCAGGGCATGTTGTGATGTGATATGGTCAAGACGTGATGCTATATTCTATTGTATGAGATGACCATGTTTTGTAACCGAGTTATCGGCAACTGGCAGGAGCCATATGGCTGTCGCTTTATTGTATGCAATGCAATCACCCTGTAATTGCTTTACTTTATCACTAAGCGGTAGGCGATAGTCGTAGAATCAATAGTTGGCGAGACTACAACGTTGCTACGATGGAGATCAAGGTGTCGCACCGGTGACGATGGTGATCATGACAGTGCTTCGGAGATGGAGATCACAAGCACAAGATGATGATGGCCATATCATATCACTTATATTGATTGCATGTGATGTTTATCCTTTATGCATCTTATCTTGCTTTGTTTGACGGTAGCATTATAAGATGATCTCTCACTAAATTTCAAGATAAAAGTGTTCTCCCCCAGTATGCACCGTTGCCAAAGTTCGTCGTGCTCAGACACCACGTGATGATCGGGTGTGATAAAGCTCTACGTCCATCTACAACGGGTGCATGCCAGTTTTGCACACGCAGAATACTCAGGTTAAACTTGACGAGCCTAGCATATGCAGATATGGCCTCGGAACACTGAGACCGAAAGGTCGAGCGTGAATCATATAGTAGATATGATCAACATAGTGATGTTCACCATTGAAAACTACTCCATTTCACGTGATGATTGGTTATGGTTTAGTTGATTTGGATCACGTGATCACTTAGATGATTAGAGGGATGTCTATCTAAGTGGGAGTTCTTAAGTAATTTGATTAATTGAACTTAAATTTATCATGAACTTAGTACCTGATAGTATTTTGCTTGTCTATGTTTGTTGTAGATAGATGGCTCGTGTCGTTGTTCCATTGAATTTTAATGCGTTCCTTGAGAAACCGAAGTTGAAAGATGATGGTAGCAATTACACGGACTGGGTTCGTAACTTGAGGATTATCCTCATTGCTGCACAAAAGAATTACGTCCTGGAAGCACTGCTAGGTGCCAAACCTGCTACAGGAGCAACACCAGATGTTATGAATGTCTGGCAAAGCAAAGCTGATGACTACTCGATAGTTCAGTGTGCCATGCTTTACGGCTTAGAACCAGGACTTCAACGAGGTTTTGAACGTGATGGAGCATATGAGATGTTCCAGGAGTTGAAGTTAATATTTCAAGCAAATGCCCGGATTGAGAGATATGAAGTCTCCAATAAGTTCTACAGCTGCAAGATGGAGGAGAATAGTTCTGTCAGTGTGCATATACTCAGAATGTCTGGGTATAACAATCACTTGATTCAACTAGGAGTTAATCCAACGGATGATAGCGTCATTGACAGAATTCTTCAATCACTGCCACCAATCTATAAGAGCTTCGTGATGAACTATAATATGCAAGGGATGGATAAGACAATTCCCAAGCTCTTCGCAGTGCTAAAGGCTGCGGAGGTAGAAATCAAGAAGGAGCATCAAGTGTTGATGGTCAATAAGACCACCAGTTTCAAGAAAAAGGGCAAAGGAAAAAAGAAGGGGAACTTCAAGAAGAACAGCAAACAAGTTGCTGCTCAATAGAAGAAACCCAAGTCTGGACCTAAGCCTGAGACTGAGTGTTTCTACTGCAAGCAGACTGGTCACTGGAAGCGGAATTGCCCCAAGTATTTGGCGGATAAGACGTATGGCAAGGTTAACAAAGGTATATGTGATATACATGTTATTGATGTGTACCTTACCAGAGCTCGCAGTAGCACCTGGGTATTTGATACTGGTTCTGTTGCTAATATTTGCAACTCGAAACAAGGACTATGGATTAAGCGCACACTGGCTAAGGACGAGGTGACGATGTGCGTGGGAAATGGTTCCAAAGTCGATGTGATCGCCGTCGGCACGCTACCTCTACATCTACCTTCGGGATTAGTTTTAGACCTAAATAATTTTTATTTGGTGCCAACGTTGAGCATGAACATTATATTTGGATCTTGTTTGATGCGAGATGGTTATTCATTTAAATCTAAGAATAATGGTTGTTATATTTATATGAGTAATATCTTTTATGGTCATGCACCTTTAAAGAGTGGTCTATTTTTGATGAATCTCGATAGTAGTGATACACATATTCATAATGTTGAAGCCAAAAGATGCAGAGTTGATAATGATAGTGCAACTTATTTGTGGCACTGCCGTTTAGGTCATATTGGTGTAAAGCACATGAAGAAACTCCATATTGATGGACTTTTGGAATCACTTGATTATGAATCACTTGGTACTTGCGAACCATGCCTCATGGGCAAGATGACTAAAACGACGTTCTCCAGAACTATGGACCGACCAACTGATTTGTTGGAAATCATACATACTGATGTATGCGGTCCAATGAATATTGAGGCTCGCAGCGGGTATCGTTATTTTCTCACCTTCACAGATGATTTGAGAAGATATGGGTATATCTACTTAATGAAACATAAGTCTGAAACATTTGAAAAGTTCAAAGAATTTCAGAGTGAAGTTGAAAATTATCGTAACAAGAAAATAAAGTTTCTATGATATGATCGTGGCGGAGAATATTTGAGTTACGAGTTTGGTTTACATTTGAAGCAATGCGGAATAGTTTCGCAACTCACGCCACCCGGAACACCATAGCGTAATGGTGTGTCCGAACGTCGTAATCGTACTTTACTAGATATGGTGCGATCTATGATGTCTCTTACTGATGTACCGCTATTGTTTTGGGGTTATGCTTTAGAGACGGCCGCATTCACGTTAAATAGGGCACCATCAAAATCCATTGAGACGACGCCTTATGAATTGTGGTTTGGCAAGAAACTAAAGTTGTCGTTTCTTAAAGTTTGGGGCTGCGATGCTTACGTGAAAAAGCTTCAACCCGATAAGCTCGAACCCAAATCGGAGAAATGTGTCTTCATAGGATACCCAGAGGAAACTGTTGGGTACACCTTCTATCACAGATCCGAAGGCAAGACATTTGTTGCCAAGAATGGATCCTTTCTAGAGAAGGAGTTTCTCTCGAAAGAAGTGAGTGGGAGGAAAGTAGAACTTGATGAGGTAACTGTACCTGCTCCCTTATTGGAAAGTAGTTCATCACAGAAACCGGTTCCTGTGACAACTACACCAATTAGTGAGGAAACTAATGATATTGATCATGAAACTTCAGATCAAGTTACTATCAAACCTCGTAGGTCAACCAGATTAAGATCCGCACCAGAGTGGTATGGTAATCCTATTCTGGAGGTCATGTTACTTGACCATGGCGAACCTACGAACTATGAGGAAGCGATGATGAGCCCAGATTTCACAAAATGGCTTGAGGCCATGAAATATGAGATGGGATCCATGTATGAGAACAAAGTGTGGACTTTGGTTGACTTGCCTGATGATCGGCAATCCATTGAGAATAAATGGATCTTCAAGAAGAAGACTGACGCTGATGGTAATATTACTGTATATAAAGCTCGACTTGTTGCGAAAGGTTTTCGACAAGTTCAAGGGGTTGACTACGATGAGACTTTCTCACCCGTAGTGATGCTTAATTCTGTCCAAATCATGTTAGCGCCGCATTTTATGATTATGAAATTTGGCAAATGGATGTCAAAACTGCATTCCTGAATGGATTTCTGGAAGAAGAGTTGCATATGATGCAACCAGAAGGTTTTGTTGATCCAAAGGATGCTAACAAAGTGTGCAAGCTCCAGCGATCCATTTATGGACTGGTGCAAGCCTCTCGGAGTTGGAATAAACGTTTTGATCATGTGATCAAAGCATATGGTTTTATACACACTTTTGCAGAAGCCTGTATTTACAAGAAAGTGAGTGGGATCTCTGTTGCATTTCTAATATTATATGCGGACGACATATTATTGATTGCAAATGATATAGAATTTCTGGATAGCATAAAAGGATACTTGAATAAAAGTTTTTCACTGAAAGACCTCGGTGAAACTGCTTACATATTGGGCATCAAGATCTATAGAGATAGTTCAAGATGCTTAATTGGACTTTCACAAAGTACATACCTTGATAAAGTTTTGAAAAAGTTCAAAATGGATCAAGCAAAGAAAGGGTTCTTTCCTGTAATACAAGGTGTGAAATTGAGTCAGACTCAATGCCCGACCACTGCAGAAGATAGAGAGAAAATGAAAGAAGTTCCCTATGCTTCAGCCATAAGCTCTATCATGTATGCAATGCTGTGTACCAGACCTGATGTGTGCCTTGCTATTACTTTGGCAGGGAGGTACCAAAGTAATCCAGGAGTGGATCACTGGATAGCGGTCAAGAACATCCTAAAATACCTAAAAATGACTAAGGATATGTTTCTCGTTTATGGAGGTGACAAAGAGCTAGTCATAAATGGTTACGTCGATGCAAGCTTTGACACTGATACGGACGATTCTAAATCGCAAACCGGATGCGTGTTTATGTTGAACGGTGGAGCTGTCAGTTGGTGCAGTTCTAAACAAAGCGTAGTAGCGGAATCTTCATGTGAAGCGGAGTACATAGCTGCTTCAGAAGCAGCAAATGAAGGAGTCTGGATGAAGGAGTTCATATC
Source organism: Triticum aestivum (assembly GCF_018294505.1). Classification (NCBI taxonomy): domain Eukaryota; kingdom Viridiplantae; phylum Streptophyta; class Magnoliopsida; order Poales; family Poaceae; genus Triticum; species Triticum aestivum. Next base: position 166,747,650 of record NC_057804.1, on the reverse strand, counting down.
CGATCTAGGTGTCATACCTAGTGCATCGGGTCCAATGAAAATCTTTTGTGACAATACTGGTGCAATTGCCTTGGCAAAGGAATCCAGATTTCACAAGAGAACCAAGCACATCAAGAGACGCTTCAATTCCATCCGGGACCAAGTCCAGGTGGGAGACATAGAGATTTGCAAGATACATACGGATCTGAATGTTGCAGACCCGTTGACTAAGCCTCTTCCACGAGCAAAAGATGATCAGCACCAAGGCTCCATGGGTGTTAGAATCATTACTGTGTAATCTAGATTATTGACTCTAGTGCAAGTGGGAGACTGAAGGAAATATGCCCTAGAGGCCATAATAAAGTTATTATTTATTTCCTCATATCATGATAAATGTTTATTATTCATGCTAGAATTTTATTGCCCTGAAACATAATAGATGTGTGAATACATAGACAAACATAATGTCACTAGTATGCCTCTACTTGACTAGCTCGTGAATCAAACATGGTTAAGTTTCCTAACCATAGACATGAGTTGTCATTTGATTAACGGGATCACATCATTAGGAGAATGATGTGATTGACATGACCCATTCCGTTAGCTTAGCACTTGATCATTTGGTATGTTGCTATTGCTTTCTTCATAACTTATATATGTTCCTATGACTATGAGATTATGTAACTCCCGCTTACCGGAGGAACACTTTGTGTGCTACCAAATGTGACAACGTAACTGGGTGATTATAAAGGTGCTCTACAGGTGTTTCCAAAGGTACTTGTTGAGTTGACGTATTTCGAGATTAGGATTTGTCACTCCGATTGTCGGAGAGGTATCTCTGGGCCTTCTCGGTAATGCACATCACTATAAGCCTTGCATGCAATGTAGCTAATGAGTTAGTTACGGGATGATGCATTACGTAACAAGTAAAGAGACTTGCCAGTAACGAGATTGAACTAGGTATTGAGATACCGATGATCGAGTCTCGCGCAAGTTACATACCGATGACAAAGGGAACAACGTACGTTGTTATGCAATTTGACCAATAAAGATCTTCGTAGAATATGTGGGAGCCAATATGAGCATCCAGGTTCCGCTATTGGTTATTGACCGGAGACGTGTCTCGGTCATGTCTACATAGTTCTCGAACCCGTAGGGTCCGAACGCTTAAAGTTAGATGACAGTTATATTATGAGTTTATCTGTTTTGATGTACCGAAGGTTGTTCGGAGTCCCGAATGTGATCACGGACATGACGAGGAGTCTCGAAATGGTCGAGACATGAAGATCGATATGTTGGACGACTATATTTGGACACTGGAAATGTTCCGGGTGAGGTTGGGACAATACCGGAGCTCCGGGAGGTTATCGGACCCCCCAGGAGGTATATGGGCCTTAGTGGAAAGGAGGGGAAAGGAGCAAGGGAGGGGGCGCCCCCTCAAGCCCAATCCGAAATGGGAGGGGGGACGGCCCCCCTTTCCTTCCTCTTCCTTCCCTCTCCCTCTCCAAATAGGAAAGGGGGGAATCCTAATCCTGGTGGGAGTTGGACTCCCCCCTAGGGCGCGCCTCTCCCCTTGGCCGGCCCCCTCCTCCACTCCTTTATATACAGGGGAGGGAGCACCCCATAGACACAACAATTGATCTTTGATCTCTTAGCCATGTGCGGTGCCCCCCTCCACCATAGCCCTCCTCGATAATATTGTAGCGGTGCATAGGCGAAGCCCTGCAATGGTAGAACATCATCATCGTCACCACGCCGTCGTGCTGACGGAACTCTCCCTCGACACTCGGCTGGATCGGAGTTCGAGGGACATTATCGAGCTGAACGTGTGCAAGAACTCAGAGGTATCGTGCTTTCGGTGCTTGATCGGTCGGGCCGTGAAGATGTACGACTACATCAACCGCGTTGTGCTAACGCTTCCTCTTTCGGTCTACGAGGGTACGTAGACACACTCTCCCCTCTCGTTGCTATGCATCACCATGATCTTGCGTGTGCGTAGGAATTTGTTTGAAATTACTACGTTACCCAACAGATGGAGACTATGATTCCCCCACAAGTTGGGATGAGACTTCGGACTTTATTAAAAAAAGAAAAAAAAAGAGAAAGGCCAAATAAAAAAAGAGGAAAGGCCCAAAAAGAAAAAAATTAAAAAAAAAATGAGAGAAAAAGAGAGAAGGGACAATGCTACTATCCTTTTACCACACTTGTGCTTCAAAGTAGCACCATGATCTTCATGATAGAGAGTCTCCTATGTTGTCACTTTCATATACTAGTGGGAATTTTTCATTATAGAACTTGGCTTGTATATTCCAATGATGAGCTTCCTCAAAATGACCTAGGTCTTCGTGAGCAAGCGAGTTGGATGCACACCCACTTAGTTTCTTTTGTTGAACTTTCATACATTTATAGCTCTAGTGCATCCATTGCATGGTAATCCCTACTCACTCACATTGATATCTATTAATGGGCATCTCCATAGCCCGTTGATACGCCTAGTTGATGTGAGACTATCTTCTCCTTTTTTGTCTTCTCCACAACCACCATTCTATTCCACATATAGTGCTATGTCCATGGCTCACGCTCATGTATTGCGTGAAAGTTGAAAAAGTTTGACATTACTATAGTATGAAACAATTGCTTGGCTTGTCATCGGGGTTGTGCATGATTAAATACTTTGTGTGATGAAGATAGAGCAACAGCCAGAACATATGATTTTGTAGGGATAACTTTCTTTAGCCATGATATTTTGAGAAGACATGATTTCTTGATTAGTATTCTTGAAGTATTACTATTTCTTATGTCAATATGAACTTTTATTTTGAAACATTTGGATCTGAACATTCATGCCACAATAAAAAAATTACATTGAGAATTATGCTAGGTAGCATTCCACATCAAAAATTCCGTTTTTATCATTTACCTACTTGAGGACGAACATGAATTAAGCCTGGGGATGCTTGATACGTCTCCAACGTATCTATAATTTTTGATTGTTCCATGCTATTATATTACCCGTTTTGGATGTTTATGGGCTTTACTTTACTCTTTTATATCATTTTTGGGACTAACCTACTAACCGGAGGCCCAGCCCGAATTGTTTTTTTCTCCTTATTTCAGTGTTACGAAGAAAAGGAATATCAAACGGAGTCCAAACAGAATGAAACCTTCGGGAGTGATCTTTTTGGAACAAACGTGATCCAGAGGACTTGGAGTGGAAGTCAAGAAACAAGCGAGGCGGCCACGAGGGTGCCCGGCGCGCCCTCACCCTCGTGGGCCCCGCGAGCGTCCACCGACCTACTTCTTCCTCCTATATATACCCATGTACCCCGAAAACATCAAAAGCGACCACGAAAAACTATTTCCACCGCCGTAACCTTCTGTATCCGCGAGATCCCATCTTGGAGCCTTCACCGGTGCTCCGCCGGAGGGGGAATCGACCACGGATGGCTTCTACATCAACACCATAGCCTCTGGGACGAGTTGTGAGTAGTTTACCACAGACTTTCGGGTCCATAGTTATTAGCTAGATGGCTTGTTCTCTCTCTTTGAATCTCAATACAAAGTTCTCCTCGATCTTCTTGGAGATCTATTTAATGTAACTCTTTTTGTGGTGTGTTTGTCGAGATCCGATGAATTGTGGGTTTATGATGAAGTTTATCTATGAGAAACATTTGAGTCTCCTCTGAATTATTTTATGTGTGATTAAGTTATCTTTGCAAGTCTCTTCGAATTATCAGTTTGGTTTGGCCTACTGGATTGATCTTTCTTGCAATGGGAGAAGTGCTTAACTTTGGGTTCAATCTTGTGGTGTCCTTTCCCGGTGACAGCAAGGGCAGCAAGACACGTATTGTATTGTTACCATCAAGGATAAAAAGATGGGGTTTATATCATATTGCATGAGTTTATCCCTCTACATCATGTCATCTTTCTTAATGTGTTGCTCTGCTCTTTATGAACTTAATACTCTAGATGCATGCTGGATAGCGGTCGATGTGTGGAGTAATAGTAGTAAGGCAGGAGTCGGTCTACTTGTCACGGACGTGATGCCTATATACATGGTCATGCCTAGATAATCTCATAATTATTTGCTTTTCTATCAATTGCTGGACAGTAATTTGTTCACCCACTGTAATACTTACGCTATCTTGAGAGAAGCCACTAGTGAAACCTATGGCCCCCGGGTCTATCTCTTATCATATAAGCTTTCAATCTACTTTTATTTGCATCTTTACTTTTCCAATCTATATCATAAAATACAAAATATATTTATCTTATCATATTATCTCTATCAGATATCACTTTCAAAAGTGGCCTTGAAGGGATTGACAACCCCTTTATTGCGTTGGTTGTGAGTTCTTGTTTGTTTGTGTAGGTGTGTGGGACTTTTGAGGAGCCTCGTACTGGATTGATACCTTGTTTCTCAAAAACCGAGGGAAATACTTACGATACTATTGCTGCATCACCCTTTCCTCTTCAAGGAAAACCAATGCAAGCTCAAGACATAGCATCCGGCTCAGCTTCCAACTCACCTGTCTTGCCGATGAAGATGTGAATTCCGCCAAAGGAGACCCGATACCCATACTCGATTGAGTCGGCCTCGGGGCCCTAGCCCTCGTCGTCGATGTAGAGCTTGCCGCAATGACTTTTGGTCATCCGGCCCACGACGTACCCCTTGAGCCATTCGAAGCTGCCCTTCAAGAACTCGAAACCACCGTGCGTAGGCCCCATGGTGGGCGCCAACTGTCATGGAATTATCACGTAAGATGTCCTAGCATAAGGACTTAGGTGTGGAGCCATCACAATGTAGTTAGCTTGAAGGGGTTAAACGGGACAAGGGACACAGAGAGTTTATACTGGTTCAGCCCCTCATGGTGGAGGTAACATCCTAATCCAGTGTAGGGTGGTTATTGCTTGGTCTTCGATTACCAGGGAGTGAATCCACCTGACCTAGTTCTCAATCTATTTCTTTCTTGCCCTAAATCGTCGCCGAGTCCTCCCTTTATATACACAGGTTAACGCCCGGCGGCATACAAAGTCCTGGCCGGCTCATAGACAACGTGTCTGACTTGGTGACTAACTACGCCTGCCTTACAATACAAGTTTATCCTCATGGCGGTTCAACCTTCTGGGCCCTAAGTCGCCTCTAGGTCTTGGGCCATTAGCGGGCTTCTTATGACCCGCCCCCTTCATGGGTTATCGCTAGCTGTATGACCCGGCCCCTCCTGGGCGGTTCATACCTGGTAGTTATATCCCCAACAGTGCTAAAGAAGGAATATGTTGATGCTGCTTCTACCAAGCCAGGTCAGCACAAGAAAGCACCTTCCAGGAGAGTTCCAATGTCTAAGGCAAGGGGATCAACTCAAGAGACTATGGTATTTACACTTGAGCTAAGAAAAGGTGATGAGGGCAAGAAGAGGGTCAGGAAAACTACTGCTAGAGTGCTTGGAAATCGATCTATGAGAAGAGATTCTGCTAGTGAGGAAGAAGAGGATGTTGCACTAGTACTTCCTACTAAATCACAAAAGCTAATGGGGGATGCCATCAAGTCTGGGGCTGCTCCTTCAAAGCCCAAGACAGCCCCCAAAGCTCCAGCTCCAGTCTCCAAGACTGCACCTAAGAGAAGCACCAGGAACATCCCTGCTGCAGAAAAGAACAAGGCCCTAGTGCCTGAAGTTGAGGAAGAAGATGCTGAACCCCAAGTGCTTAGGAAACTCAAGCCAAAAATTCCAGACCATGATGACAATCATCTAGTGGCTGAGAATATGAAAGAAAGGAAAGACTGAGGTCTCAGATTGTGGAGACAAGCTGATCCATATGCAGTGAGGAGAAGGATAGCTGTGGACTATAGACTCCACACCATAGAACAACAAGATTTTTATGAAATAGTGATGCTTGACAAGAAGCCCATTGTCAGTGATATGAAGTGGGTTGATTGGGAGTATATTGATGAGAATGAAGACCATTTTCTAGGAGTAAATGAGAGTTTCAAGCTCAATGGTGTTGACGAGTTTGTGGGTCAAAAGCTGACCAAATGGAATGATGAGCTCATTATGCAGTTTTATTGTACAACTCATTTTTATCCAGATGGAAATATTGTGTGGATGACTGAAGGTACAAGGTACCAATCCACTGTTGATGAGTGGGCAAAACTCATAAAAGCACCCAAGGAGCATGAGAAAGACATTGATGTCTATGTTGAGAAAAAGAAAGACCACAACTCCATGGCAAACATGTATAAGGAAATACCTAACAAAGCTTTCACTACAAAAAAATACACTTCCGTGATGATACAAGTTTGTCACACTAGGTCGCGTTTTTTGTCATGCATGTACAGCCATGACGATTTTATGACAGAATCAAGATAGTCATACCTGTGTTGTCGTAGAAGTGTTCCATGACATTACCAAAATTATCATCACAGAAGTGTCCACTTCCATGACGATAAATCGCGCGTCACAGAATTGCTTTCATCAAGGGTGACTAACACGTGGCGTAACGGAACATCGTTAAACTATCGGGTCAGGTTTTGGATTCGATAACCCGTTAACAGCCCCAACCAATGGGGATTTTCCACCTGTAAAATCGTCATTGTCTAGAGGAAACACGTGTCGGCTCATCGTTGGGACAGAAGTCATCCACTCATTGGACAGAAGGCGCCTATGATACGTCGACACGTGGCACGGCCCAACAGAGGCCCATTCGTGTGAAAAGGCCGGCCCGTTTGACTTGGTCAAAAGGTGGCGGGCCGGCCCATAGAAAGCCTGTTAACGGCCTGTTCGCATATAGCCCATTTACAGCCCGCTAACCCAAGGCCCATTACGCCCTATCCGGATTAGGCCCAGTAGCGTCATCTGGGCCATCCAATATGATTCCAGCCCGTTTTCACTTCTGGCCCATGTATGGCCCATGATGTCTTTCGGCCCATATGAGGCCCTTTGTAACTCTTGGCCTATTAATGGCCCGTGGTGAAACTGGCCCGTAATGAATAGTGTATCACTTTACACCCATTAACGGCCCGTGGTGAAACTGGCCCGTAATGAACAGTGTATCACTTTATACCCATTAACTGCCCATTATTTCGTTGGGCCGTTTCCAGCCCATGTTATATTTCAGCCTTCTCAGGGCCCATTTATTCTTGGGCTCATTTCCAGCATTCGTTTACTTACGGCCTGTTACTGTCATTTTCTACTTGTGGGCCAAATTCAGCCCGTGGTTACAGTCGGCCCGTTTGTGGTCCGTTAATACATTGGGGCGTTTTCATAGCATCATCAAATACGGCCTATTAATGATGGCCCATTATGGTCGGCCCATGAACGGACGATTCCAACTCTAGCCTGTTTACGGCCATAATGCGGTCTGTTTGGCCCATGTTTGGCCAATTGATCATACGGCCCGTATAAGGCCCATTGATGATACGACCCGTAGAAGGCCCATTGTTTCTACGGCTCGTAGAAGACCCACTGTTTCTACGGCCCATAGAAGGCCCACTATTTCTAAGGCCCATAGGAGGCCCAGTGTCACTACAGTAAATATTAGCCCATGGTTATTGTGGCCTAGTTTTAAAAAATAATTATTGCAGCCACTAGCAAACCGCAGAAAAAGAACTGCACTGACTACAAGCAAACAAATAAACAAGACAACAAGGAAATAAATAAGCAAGCAACTTATGCTAGGCTATCATGGCTATTACACATATTACATACACTGGGCATCAAAGTTCGCCACCAGTGCAAATATAGGGAACAAAGCAGCATATAAACGCTGTAGCAAAACAAGTCCAGAACTGAAACCACTTTAGAAGAGTTCAAGAAACAATATCCTGGGTACCCATAATGCTGGCAAGATGCTTAGCAAGCTTATTAACTTTCTCTTGTTTGGCGCTTAAATCCTCAAGCGCTTGCTATTGCACAAGAAAGTACGCATCTGAATTCTGCAGGGACTTCCTCAGTCCTTCGGCTTCTTCCCACAGCACAGCTGACTGAAGCCTTTTAGCTTGTAGCTAAGACCGAAGAAGCCGAAGTGATTCAGGCAGCGAGATCGAAGAGCTTGTGCCAGCGGTACTGGCCAGTAACTCGAACACTACATCAACGCAGGACTATGGGGTTCTCTCACTGTCTACAAGATCGTTTTTATCACCTTTCTTGGAGACCAACAGGGTTGTCTCACTATCTTGAACCTTATCTGCATTACTTTCTCTACCATTGCATACTGGGGTGCTCTTCTCCAATATTCTGTTTGCATACTACAAGAGAAACAAGTAGACACATCACATGTTTAGCTTGTAGTATACGAAACTCATTTTGGTAAACCGGTTCAGTAGTAAGGTGGACAGGATAACAGCAAGAAACAAACATATATCTATGTACTATGGTCATTGTATTGTCCAATAATTCTAGTTTATGTTCCCTAATCAAGATAGAGACACAGTTCAACTCATATATTTTTAAGACACAACAGCATAGACAGAATATAAGTGTGAGAAACTACACAACATTGGCAGCACTTGTAATGTGCATCACATGAGAACATAACTGTTTATACAACTTAAATTGAAATCAAAATAGAGCAAGAAGTTAGAATAGCAATCCAGTTAAAGAAATAGGTGTAAAACATACCTGTTGCGCCATTGGAGTTTCAATTGGATCCTTCAAATTCAAAAGCAGTTGGTATGAGTAAATACAGTGATGCAACAGCAAAGGAGTATGGACCATAGCTACGGAATCTGACTTGAGAACAGTTGCTCTTCTGCTTTAAACGTGGAGTTTGGGTTAGCTGCGGTGGTCTTCGTGCTTTGGGCACTGCAGTAGCTTTACAAACTGCTCGTGTGGGGGTACTCTATGGTGGACATGGTCCTTTGTCAACTAGAAGTGGGTTACTATCCGATGGGGTTGCGATTAGATGGGTTGTAGCTAGTTCTCTGCCCAATAGTGTAAGTGTGCAATCTGGAAGAGTCTCGATTATGTGTGGTGGGGCTAGTTTGTGGGCCAGTACAACCATGGTTCTATCTGCATCGACGGGTAGCACTGTCTTTTGTGAAGAACGGGTTTTTGCTCCCTTAGATACTGCCATCACCCCTTCCAATTCAAATGGATGATAAACAAGAAAAGAAATTGAACGTACAGACATTGTATGATAGACAGATGTGGTAATTCACATATATGTTGTCTAACCAAATAGGACATCATGACACATTTTCACATATATGATGCCTAACTAAATAGGATAGCATGACACAGTTTCAGATATATGACGGACAACTTAACAGGATATAATGGCATAATTCAACATATTATGAGTACCTAAACAGGATGACATGACAAAACTATATGATGTCTTTCTAAAATAGGTTGGGATGAAATAATTCACATACATGTTGTCTAAGTATATAGGATGGCATGATATAATTGACATAATTGATTCATATACTAAGCAGATGGCACTCGCATGTATGATCTCTAAACTAAGCAGATGGAATTCAATATCGTGCATATGATGTCTAAACTAAGCAATGCAAGACACCATATGCATCATATGAGAAATATAAACATTGCAACGTAGAGCATACACCTCAGGTGGGATATAGGACTGGTCATTTGTCTCTGAATCCTCCTCTCAGGAGCTCCCTATAATCATCAAGATATATGCTTCAACAGGTACCATTACCTGCTCTGAAGACCTTGTTTTCACTCCAGATTTTTCCATAACTGGCTCAAATGGCTGATACACATGAAGAGTAGTTCAATATACACAGATTGTCGACAAATGGAATACGTAATGAAAAAAGATGGCATGAGATAATTCACATATATGATGCCTAGCTCCATGGCGGTGCATAATTCACATATATGATATCTGGCTGAAAAACATGTCATTGCATAATTGACATATCTGATATAGAAAGCAAATAGGAGGCATTCACACAAATCATGTCTAAACTAAGCAGATGGCATGGCAATGCAAGACACCATATGCATGATATGAGCAATATAACCCAACCAAGTTAGAGCATGCACCTCTAGGGGGGCGGGCGAATACAACTGGTCATCTGTCTCTGAATCCTCCTCTGAGGAGCTATCTGTAACCAGCAAGAAATTTGCATGGACAGGTAGCACTGACTGCTGAGAAGACCTTGTTTTCACTCCAGATTTTCCCATGACCGACTCAAATGGCTGATGCACAGGAAGAGTAGATGAATGTATAAACACTGTTGACAAATGGAATACATTATGGAAAAAATATGGCACGATACAGTTCACATATACGATGGCTGGCTAAACAGGATGGCATTGCATGATTCACATATATGATGCCTGGTTAAAGAAGATAGCATTGCATAATTCCCATATACTCCCTCCGTTCCTAAATATTTGTCTTTTTAGAGATTTCAAATGGATTACCACATACAGATGTATATAGACATACTTTAGAGTGTAGATTCACTCATTTTGTACCGTATAGTCACTTGTTGAAATCTCTAAAATTACAAATATTTAGGAATGGTGCGAGTATGATATAGAAACCAAGCAGGTGGCATTCAGACAAAGCAAATCTAAACTAAGCTGATGACATATAAGATGTATAATGTATGCAATGCAAGGCGCCATATGCATGATATGACCAACATCAGCATGCCAGGCTAGAGCAAACACCTTAGGTGGTAAACAGGCGTGGTCGGCTCCTTCTGAATCTCCATATGAACAGTTATCTTCCTCTGGAATACAATCTGGAAATGCAGGAGGTGGGGCCCCACTTCGCCCACCATGGAGCAGCGTCTGCATGACATTATATTCCCATGCAACGGTCTTCTCTTTTTCTCTACATGTTCAGTACGATTGTGTACAATATCTGACATGCATAATAAAAATAATAATTAGATTTTGTAAGGCCTAAGGGGTGCATGCAAAAATCAAGACTGATGGTAGCAAACGAGTGGACGGATCCAAAACTAATGATAGCATGTAGATTATAGCTTCAGTTTAAAAAGATAGACAATGGATCATCTATTGTTTGTTGCCCACCCAACATGAACCACATAAAAGACCATAGATGAACCAGATAGTAGACATACACTATTTGTTCCTGGCTCGATATGAGACCCATGGGAATTTCAAAACTCAAGTTTGAACAATAAAGTAGCAGGTAATAATAACCGATGTATAACATAAGCAAACACGAAAGACTGCGACCTCTCTTCTGGAACTGTGTAGTCCTCAGGTTCATCTGCTCAATCGATGATGGTAATGTAGTTGGCGTGGCTGCTGGTAACGGGGAAGATGATCTGAGGCGGCGAAAGAAAGTCTACAGGGGGGATCTCTGCTGCAGTGAACGCTTCTGTCGATGGTGCACCTCGGGTGGGGTGGATGACGGCACAGCAGGAGCAGGACATAACACACAGAGTTTTCTTTGACGCCTATCTGAAAATGAAGTAAATCTGCAAGGGCTCCTTAAAATTGGAGGATTCTATAAATGCAGGGACAGGAAAAACACAGGAATATGATACGAATGCACGTGCAAAACAGAGCATTTGGAAACACAGGATTTCAGTCAACCTGGGTGTTTGGTTCACATGAATTGGAAGAACACAGGAATGGAGAAACGTGGTCAAATTAAAGTCAAACCACGTGAAAATGAAAAAATAAGAATCTTATTATGCCAGTCATGCAATTAATTCTGTTCTTCATGCATATTAATTTGAAAAGGACGTCCAAGTGAATAAAATTCCAACGTTTTTCTTCGAAAGAGACACCAAAGGAAAAATTCCTCCAGCTTTGCTTTGCTCCACTCCTTCTAACAGATTTGCACGAATAGTAGTTCCATAGCAAAGTATCCCTGAGGAATAAATATGAATGCAGAGTAACAAAGTGATGCGACGAGTGTACAACCTCTTTGGCATAGCCTTGTGGACCTCAACATCATTGGGTTGGACGTGGAGGATGGTGATGATGCTGGTGTGACTGTCGGAGGCAGGGAAGAAGATCCGAGGCCATCTAGAAATGGTGCCGAGGGTACTTCTCCGCTCTGATGGACGGTTCTATCATTGGAGCAGCTCCACTAAGGTGTACGGCAATGAGGCTGAAGCGGGACAAGACATACAACGTTAATCTGAAGTGGGACCCTAATATCATCTGCAATAGATGATGTAAAATACATCACCAAAAAGTGCTAGATGTAAAACACATCAGCCGCGCCACGGCCACTCCGACAGATGTTGTAAGTACTGTTCACTCTGAACATAACTGAAGAAAATGAACTTTACAGTCGAAACTGAATTTTACTGTCGAAACTGATTGAACCAGTAGTAGAGCATTGCAATAGATGTTTAGGGCTTTCGAGCACTAGTAGCAGAGAAGCAGTGATCTAAATCAGTAGACGCTCAAGAAGTGTCGGGGGTTGGGTGCGACATATGCCAAAGGATGGCTTATCATGGTGGGAGCGACTAGAACGTCCCCGGTGTGCGGAAGCGGGATGAGGCGTAGACAGGAACGCCGGCGTACTTTACCCAGGTTCGGGGCTCTCCTAGGAGATAACACCCCTAGTCCTGCTCTGCGGGGTCTCTGCATGATCACTAAAGGCACAAGTGATAAAAATTGCTCCTTGAGCTGTATGCTAGAGGTAGGAGAAGGCAAGGCTAGCTCTCTCCTGCTCTAGAAATGTGGCTAGGTCTAATGGGGTGGGAACCCGTTGCATGGGTGCCCTAGGGGGTTTATATAGGGCTACCCCCAGGAGTACAATGGTAATCTAGCCGGCTGCTGGGCCCGGCTGTCAGCGTCACCGGCCTCAGGCTTCTCCGCCGACTACTGGGGCCCACCGCCTGGTGGGCCCTGCTGACCGGTCTGGTATGGAGCCGACAGGCTGCTCCCACCGCTGGCGGGTCTGGTTGGTGGCTCCTCACTGTAACCATGCTGCTAATGACACTGGCTTGATCAGCTCAGTGTGGCTACAGTCGCGCCACCTGGTGGGAGATCACTGTAGCCACACCTGGTCTTATCAGGTCAATGGCGCACTTGCTTCGAGGAAGGGGACGGCCGCCTGCTGGAGGCCGGCCCTCTCCTGGTCTGATTGGTTCGGCGTGCGCCTTTTCTGGGATGTCACTGCCCGGTAGGGCCCGCAGCTTGCGGGCCATACCGACAGGCTGTCATGGGGAGCAGGGCTCCGCCTGCCTAGAGTGACGTCAAGGGAGGGTGGCAACAGTGCCACGCCATGCGGAGATCTCCGCCTGTACGGGATAGTGTGGCCACGCCAATCCCAAGATTCGGGGGTGAAGGCTTTACTGTAGCCACGCCCCATCTCGTCCTCTTGACGGGGGCACAAACTCTGAGGGTGCGCGGTGGCTGCCTGCCCGATGCCGTCTTCCCTAGAGGCTGACTGGCTAGAGCCGGCCACTACTGATGCCGTCTGCTGGTGGTTGGCCGCCCTCTGGTGGCCAGCCATTGTGCTAGCTGGCCCCCAGAGGGCGGAGCTTCAGTTTAGGGCGCAACAAGGCGAAGCTGGCCCAAAGTCTTGATAAATCTAGGGACTCCGGTGAGGCTACATGTGGCCCATTACTCCGACAGTAGTCCCCGAAGCCAGTGAGGCGTTGTGGTCGAGGGGCCGCGAAGTCTTAGCAGCTTCCCCCCTCACCAAGCTCCGGGAGAGCGTTGATCCGCCTTGCAGTTGGCCGACTGCTGAAGCCGGTTTCGTCTAGGCAGGGCTGTCGGTCGATTTTTAACTCCAAGGCGGGAAAATAGGTGGCGTGCCTGCTAAGCTTCCCGGGCCGCCGCCCGCCGCAGACACGCCACGCGGCGCACGCCAGCCCGGTCAGCCTGCCGCCCCACGCCCCTGATGGGACGTGACAGTGGGTCGGGCCCGCCACTACCGCGCCTCGGCACCTGGGCCGATCTGCTGTGCTGAGGGGGGTGGTTGCAATTCCCACGACCGCTCGAGGCGTGGTGAATGCGCGTAGTAAATGATGGTTTGTGGGGTCATGGGCGCAGTTAATCCCACGACCCAAGCCCCGCCCCCTCGGCTTCGTAGCCCGAGGGCTATAAGTAGGGGGCAGGGAGGGGTGCGGCAAAGCTTGCGCGCCCCCACCACTCTCTCTTCTTCCTCTGCTCTCTCCTCCATAGCTACCGCTGCTGCTCCGTGCGTCGCCGATGCACCCCTCCTCTTCACGTGGCCCACCCGAAGCTATGGCACGCGAGAAGGGCGGCGATTGGGACGGGTCAACAGTGATCGAGGATCACATCTCCTTCCTCCGCGACACGCACCGGATGCCCAATGTGGCATTCGTCAAGGCGCTGGTGCCGCCGGAGGAGGAGATCTCGCCGGCGCCGAGGGGGGACGAGCGGGTCGTCTTCCGCTCGCACTTCCTCCACAGCTTCAGCCTTCCGCTTAGCAGCTTCCTCTGCTCCTTTCTCGACTTCAACAACCTCCAACCTCATCATCTTATGCCCAACACCGTGACCTTGCTCTCCGCCTTCGTCACGGCGTGCGAGGGCTACATCAGCATCCTCCCCACACTCGAGTTGTGGGAAGCATTCTTCTACGGGAAGCTCGGCACCTCTGTCAAGGATACGGCGGCCGAGTGCGACGGGTTCGTCGTCTTGCACCGGCCGACGAAGCGGAACGCCTTCCCCGTCATCAAGCTGGCATAGTTTGTGAAGATGTGACAGTAGTCCTACTTCTATGTCGACAACGTCGACCCGACTGTCGACTTCATCAACCTGCCGCCCTATGAGGTCGGCCCTCCCACTGGGGCTCGGCCCAACTGGGGCTACAAACCGAAGCCGGTGTCGCCGGATGCAGCGGACGCCATCGGCTGACTCAGGGTGCTCCAGGAGTCGGAGGGCCTCGTGGCCTCCGACCTCCTCATCGCCTTCGTCGAGCGCCGGGTTCTCCCGCTCCAGGGCCGCCCTCATCCAATCTTCCAGATGAGTGGGCACCGCGACCCCAGCCGGCTATGCACGAAGGAGATGCCGACTGTCGAGGTCACATGGATGGTGAATGAGATCTCCGACCTCAAGGTGTCGGAGGCAGAGTGGCGGTACGGGAAGCGGCCATACTCGCGGGACGATCCGCTGCTTGCCGTAAGTTTCTTCATCTCTTCCTTCTGCTTTGTTTTTTCAGTTTTGTTCTCCTCGGGATGCAACTCCCTTCTGGAGTGCAGATTTATATGTCAGAGGCGACGGCCGCCACCGTGGGGGCGGGTGGTGACTACCTGCCAGACAGGGCGGTGAGCGACTTGGACGACCCCAACTTGGGGGCGGTCGCCCTGGCGGACGATGCAACAGGCGGCGGCGGAGCAGGCGGCTCCGAGGAGGGCGGCGGCGTGGAGACTTGGTCCAACGACGATGACGATGAAGATGAGCCGTGCCCCGCCCGGAGCACTGCCAACACCGCGCGCAGGCCCCTCTACTAGGCCGCCCGCCCGTGGCGGAAAACGCAAGCGGAGGCAGGGCGCTGCCCTATTTGGCAGCGCACCGAAGAAGCCCAAGAACCCGGCCGTGGCGACCAGGCGGAAAGAAGCCGCGACCAAGGTGGCCAAGTATCAGAGGCAGCCGAAGGTGCCAGTCATGGTGTCGGCATAAGTATTCTTTTCATGTTTTCTGTCTTTTCGCCAATCTGGCCTAAAAGCTTTTCAGGGCCCCGCTGACTCTCAAGAAGTCGGGCGCCGCCTCGGTCATCAGGTCGGCGGCGACCCGGCCATCAACCTCCGGGAGGCGACAGCGCGGAATGCGTGGGAGGCGCGTGAGGAAGAAGTCGACTGTCTGGCGAAGGCGGAGGCGAACAGGGCTGTTGCAGCCGTGGAGAGGAAGCTGGTGCAGGTGGAGGCCGAGGCTGCGGAGAAGGAGCGGCTCGCAGAAGCCGCACGCTGCCAAGGGCCGCTGCTCGTGACGCCCCTGAACACCGCGCCACCTCCACCTGAGTTTGAGGCGACAACCGGGGGAGCCGGCGATAAGCATCCGATCCGGGAGCGGGAGGGAAGTGACATGGCCATGCCGGATGTCATTTTGCCGCCGCCGTCGCCGTCGCCGGCTAGCGGGACGCAGGACGAACAGTCGGCCGCACCGCCGGTGCCACCAGTCGGGGACATGGTGGTCACGGACCTGATTCCTAAGGTCCGCACACCCGCGCGCTGTCGCTTTGCAAAGGCATCCTCGGCGCCACGGCCGCTAGAAGTCGGTGCCACGAGCTTGTCGATCCCCGGCACCGAAGCGACCAGCGCCGCGCCGGCCGCCTGGGTACCCGGGGAAGGGACGGATGCCCTGGCCCAAGCGTCCCTTGACGTCCAGGCCAAGCTCCGGGCTGAAGCCGAAGCCCTCAAGCGCTGCAACGAAGCCTTCCTGGAGTCGCGGGCAGCCATCCGCGTAAGTTTTCTTCGCTTTTCTTTTTTCCTTGATCTTCTTACTTTCTTCGTGGGGGTGCGCTAGCACACCCACTGGGTGTAGTCCCCAAGTTTTGGGCCGGCTGCTGAGCAGGCGGTCTAGAACTTTAACTTGTATGCATCAAATATTGACTTGTCTGATATCCCTTCTGCAGGACTACCACAATCTTCGCGCTGTCACCTTCAACTCCAGGGTCCGGGAGCTGGAGACGCAGACCGCCCATCTGTCCGAGAGCCGGAATAAGCTCCGACTTCCTTTCTTCGCGGGGGCGCGCTGGCGCACCCACGGGCTGTAGTCCTCGAGGTTCGGGCCGACTGCTGAGCAGTTGGGCCAAATCTCCTCAGTGGCTCTACTTTTGTTAACTACTTCTTCTCTGCGGGGGCGCGAAGGCGCACCCGTGGGCTGTAGTCCCCGAGATTCGGGCCGACTGCTGAGCAGTCGGGCCAGATCTCCCTGGCAACTGCATCCCTCTTTGTCTTTTTTGACTGATGTTCTTTCTTCTTTTCCCTTTTTTCAGAGGCCAATGCCGCCTTGCAGCACTTGCTGGGCGAATCCAACACCGCTCTGCGCGGCAAGGAGGCGGAGTGCAGCAAGCTGACCGAGGAGCAAGACCGGCTGGTCACCAAGCTCGCCGAGCAGACGGAGGCTCTCAAGACGGCCCATCAGGAGGCAAAGGCGAAGGAGGCCGATCTCCTCGCCGAGTTTGAAACCGAGTGCGCCGCCTAGGCCAACAAGGAGGCACAGACGATGGCCTGCTTCAGCAAAATCAAGGACTTGGTCGATGGTGAGTTTTATTCTTCTTGTTCATTGTCTTGAGCTGCCGGTCTTTGTCTAAGCCGGCTGCTAGTTTCTGACTTTGTTTTTTCCTTGCCTTCTGCCCAAGCAGATTTCTTCCCGGGTCACTCCGTCGCCGCGAGCCAAGTCATCGAGGCCCAGCGCGAGGAGCGGAGGATGGAAGGCGCACGAATTTCTGCTGACGCCCCCCGGACCCTCAATGAGCAGATCCTCAGCATCTAGGCCCGTCTTCAGCCCGCCCATCAAGTGCTGCGCCGTCTTCAGCGCATCGGGGCCCAGGCGATTTCTGCCCTCTGGCCAGGCTTGCCGGCTCCACATACTCCAAGCCGGACCGCGACTGGTTGGAGGTGGCGGCCGGCCGCCTAGAGGCCTGGAAGGGCTCTACAGCCCGGGCAGGAGCGCGTCGCGCCCTTGAGTTTGTCAAGGCGTGGTATCCTGGGCTAGACTTAGCCCAGTTGGCCATGTTCCGACTGGTGGCGCAGGAGGAGCTGGCGGCGGTGGAGGCCGAGCTTATCAACAGGGCGGCGGCGATCGCCGACTTCACCGACACCAGCACCTTACTTCCGGAGGTGGTCGAGGAAGGCGCCAAAGCACCGCAGGAGTGGCTCGGGCTGAACCCGGAGGACAGCGAGGACTCGGCCAAAGTCATCGACTCCAGTGATGAAGGGGAGGAGGGGGTGGAGGAGGAGGAGGAGGAGGAGGATAGCGATGTTGACATGCCGGAGGCTGGTGCAGATGACCAGCCCCACCCCGACCGGGCCTCAAGCAACGACCCGTGCTCCAAAGCACCGACTGCTACTGCAGGCGGCCAGGTGGTGACCGACCAGCCGCCCGTTCCTCCGACAGACGCCACCGACTCCGTCATCCAGCCCTCCACCGTCCCGACTGGCACCGCTGGCTCCAGCGCCCAGCCAGAGCCATCTGCCGCGCCAACCGGCGCAACTGACTCCATCATCCAGCCAGAGCTGCCTGCTGCACCAACTGGCACTGCCGACCCCGGCATCCAGCCGGAGCCGCCTGCCGCGCCAACCGGCGCAGCTGACGCTGTCATCCAGCCGAAGCCGCCTGCTGCACCAACTGGCACCGCCGACCCCAGTGTCCAGCCGGATCCGTCTATTGCACCAACTAGCGCCGTCGACCCCAGCGCCCAGCAGGAATCCTCCGCTGCTCCCTAGGGTGTTTATCTTTTTCTTTTCCTGCTTGCTTGGTCTGAACATCTTTATTAGATTCGCACAATTCCACCCAGGGGGTGTATATCAAACTTTGCTGAATGCCGGCCGATGGGCCTTTATCCATGTAAATATTCTATCACAACTTTATGCTTAGTTTTGCCGATTTCTAACTTTCCTTGCCTATACTCCTTGCTTTTTTCCTTTGCCGCCCTCCCTTAGCTATCCTCTTGCCAGCCAAGCAGCCGCTCTATGGACTGCAGCTGGTTTGAGTACTTAGATCTTTGCGGGAGGGCAAGTACTTAGCCGTTTGGAGGTTTTGGCAAGGGAGGTAGAAGCCGGCCGGCCGGCTGCTCGGCAGCCGGCCGGGCAGGTACAGTGCCGGCCTCGACTATATGCGCTTTTTCCTCAACCATTTTTCATGTGGGCACTATTTTGCCACTCCTATCAGCCATTCAGTCGCTCTGTGAGCTGTTGCTTCTGACAGAAGAAGTTTTAGGTGCAAACACATTACTTGTCCGACTGCAGGAGGCGGCATATAGTAGAAGGCGGCAAATCTCCGGGCCGACTGGTCGACCCGGCGCTAGGCGGAAATAATAAAACAGAAGCAAACTCATGGGCATAACATTTATCATAAAGATAAAAGGAGGGCAGTCCCCGAGTTTGTCTCGGGGGGGCCCGGAGTCTTTGTACATAATACAAAAGGTAGAGTGATACATACTGCTTTCAACTGTACAATCTCCGGAGGAGGTTTGCATTCCACGACCCCTCCGTCTCCTTGCCATAATCATCTCTTTTGCGTGCTCTGGTCTTCTGAGCATCAATCAGATAGTAGGAGCCGTTGCCCAGCACCTTGCATATGATGAAGGGGCCTTCCAAGGCGTCGAGAGCTTGTGCTGGCCGACTGTTCGCTGGATCAGCCGGAGCACAAGGTCTCCCTCTTGGAAGGATCTTGGCTTCACCTTGCGGTTGTAGTATCGGTGCAGACTCTACTGGTAGATGGCGGACCGGCTGAGCGCCAATAGCCGTCCCTCTTCCAGCAGGTCGACGCGGTCTTCTCGCGTCTCCTTGGTGTCTGCCTTGGTGTACATGGTGACTCGTGGGGAGTCGAACTCTATATCCGTCGGGATGACGGCTTCAGCACCGTAGACAAGGAAGAAGGGCGTGAAGCCGGTCGACTTGTTTGGAGTTGTGCGCAGGCTCCAGAGGACGACCGGCAGCTCATTGAGCCAGCAGCCAACCGAACGCTCTAAAGGCTCGAGCAGTCGGGGCTTGATGCCGGACAAGATAAGGCCGTTCGCTCGCTCAACCTGGCCGTTTAACTGCGGGTGGGAAATGAACACTGAGTCCAGTTGGATGCCCTGCATCGCGCAGAAACGAGCCAAGGCTCCTTTGGCAAAGTTTGTGCCATTGTCGGTGATGATACTATGTGGTATGCCATACCGAGTGGTGATGTCGGCGACGAAGTCACGACAGTCGTCCCATTCAGTTTCTTGATTGGCTTGGCCTCTATCCACTTGGTGAACTTGTCCACAGCGACAAGCAGATGAGTCATGCCGCTAGGAGCTGTCTTGAATGGCTCCACCATGTCCAAACCCCAAACAGCAAAAGGCCAAGCAATGGGAATAGTCTTGAGTGCAGAAGCTGGCAAATGAGGCTTGGAGCGGAATCTCTGGCACCCTTGGCACTTATGGACCAACTCTTTGGACTCTTCAAGAGCAGTCAACCAGAAGAAACCATGGCGAAAAGCTTTGGCCACGAGTGCTTTTGAGGCCGCGTAGTTACCGCATTCGCCCTGGTGAATATCTCTAAGGATTGCTTGGCCCTGGTCCGGCTCCACACAGCGCTGGTACACACCAGTGAAACTGCGCCGAACCAGCTTTTTGTTGAGTATGGCGTATGCGGCCGCCCACCGCTGCACTTGTCGGGCCAAGATCTCGTCGGCTGGCAGCTCTTTGTTTACTAGGAATTCTAGGATGGGTTGAGCCCATGATGGTGCTGCTATCTCTTCGACTGCTACGACAACAACTTGTACGAGGCGGTTGGGCTGGGAGGCGGCGGTTTGGAGTCGGCTGCCGCCTACTGTCTTGAAGGAGTCCCCGGGCCAACTGTTGCAGTCCTCAGGCCGGGTTCTAGAATTCCCGGGCTGGGTGCGACGGCTGCAGTCCCCGGGTCACCTGCCGAAGTCCCCGCGCCGGCTTCTGGTATCCTCAAGTCGGATCCGACTGCTTCAGGAGGGGCCGGCACGAAGATGGAGTCGGAATCTGGAGATGGCTTGACAGACGGCTTGAGGAGGCGCTGCAAGGCGACGCCGGCTGGTATCGCCTGTCGGGTGGAGCCGATCCGTGCCAAGGCATCTGCTTGCTCATCATCATTTCTTGGCACGTGGAGGAACTCGCACCCATCGAAGTATCCACTGAGTTTCTGTACGAGGAAGTGGTAGCTTGCCATATTCTCGTCCTTAGCATCCCAGTCGCCTGACGACTGTTGGACCACCAAGTCGGAGTCACCATAGCACAGGATCCGGCGAATGCCGAGTTCCTTGGCAAGCCGGAGTCCGTATATGAGTGCCTCATATTCTGCTACGTTGTTGGAGGTGGCAAAATGGACTTGCAACACATATTTGAGCTTATTGCCTTTGGGAGAGGTGAGGACGATGCCGGCTCTCAATTCGGTGCTCATTTTTGAACCATCAAAATGAATCCGCCAATGGGTGGAGTCTGGTGCTGGTGGTAGGTACTGGGTCTCGGCCCAGTCGACGAGGAAGTTGGCCAACACTTGTGACTTGATGGCGGTGCGGGGCTGATAGTAGATGGTGTAAGGGGCTAGATCAATAGCCCAATTGGCCACTCGGCCATAAGCATCTCGGCTTCCAATGATCTCAGCGAGCGGGGCCATACAGACGACGGTTATTGAGTGCTCTTGAAAGTAAGGTTTTAGCTTCTTGGCGGAAAAGTGCACACCGTAGCACATCTTCTGATAATGTGGGTAGTTTTCCTTGGAGGCGGACAGTACTTCACTCAAGTAATATACCGGTCTCTGCACCGGCAATGCTCTGCCTTCCTCCTTGCGCTCTACCACAATGACTGTGCTGACAACCCGACTGGTGGCAGCGATGTAGAGGAACATGGGCTCCTTCTCAGTCGGAGCTGCCAGGATAGGCGGAGTTGCCAACATCTTCTTGAGTTGGGAAAAGGGAAGGGCCTTGTCATTCCACTCGAAAAAAGTGGTTTTCTTCATAAGCTGGTACAAGGGAAGGGCCTTCTCGCCCAGCCGACTGATGAAACAGCTAATTGATGCTAGGCAGCCGGTGAATTTCTGCACGTCTAACAGTCGGGTGGGCACCTCCATCTTCTCAATGGCCTTGATCTTCACCGGGTTGCACTCTATGCTGCGCTCTGAGACCAGAAAACCGAGAAGCTGGCCGGCTAGTACTCCAAAGACACATTTCTCCGGGTTGATCTTGATCTGGAATCAGCGCAAGTTCTCAAAAGTTTCCTTGAGGTCTTCTAGCAGCGTGCCATGCTTCTCCGTCTTCACCACCAAATCATCCACATAGACATGGGCATTTCTGCCGAGTTTCTTCAGGAGGCACTTCTACATGCAACGCTGAAATGTGGCGCCGATGTTTCTCAAGCCGAACATCATGGTCAGGTAGCAGAAGGCTCCAAATGGCGTGATGAAGGTGGTCTTCAGCCTGTCGGTCGGGTTCAGCTTTATCTGATGGTACCCTAAGTATGCATCCAAGAAACTCAATAGCTGGTATCCGGCTGTGGAGTCTATCACTTGGTCAATTCTTGGCAGAGCAAAGGGATATTTGGGACAAGCTTTGTTGAGGCTAGTATAGTCAATACACATGCGCCACTACTTATTCTTCTTCAATACCAGGACTAGGTTGGCCAGCCACTCTGGAAAGAACACTTCCATGATGAATCCGGCTGTTAGAAGTCGGGCTACCTCTTCTCCGACAACTCTTCTCTTCTCTTCCGACAGGCGGCGCAAGGGCTGCCTGACCGGCTTGGCGTCAGGTCAGACATGTAACTTGTGCTCGACGAAATCCGTCGGAACACCCGGCATGTCTTTGGGAGACCATGCGAAGATGTCCCGATTCTCATGGAGGAAATCGACGAGCTCGCTTTCCTATTTGCTGTCAAGGTTTGCACCTATGACAGCATGTAGGGATGGCAATGGGTCGGGTTTGGGGCGGGTGGAGCTAGTCCAAATCCAACCCATGACCCATTTTCCTACTCTCTGCCCATCCACCAAATTATCCATGGGCACAATTTGTGCCCATGCCCAAACCCGCTGGATACCCAAATACCCATGGAGCTCCATGGGCATAGAAAAGTCAGCATGAAGCCTTCCCAAAGATCAAATTAGCTCATCATTATTCACTCACAAATGACAACATAAGGTACATGCATAAGTAGGCAACAAGTAATACGATGAGTCCTTAAGTGTGCCATACCAGAGGTTGATTCTGCAGCATATAGCTTATGGCACCAGTTGCATATTGCCTGCCATTTCCCATTGATTCGCTATTTCTACTATCACTGGCCTATGGCCCCACATGTCATGCGGGTATCCATTGGATATCCATGGAGCACAAATTATAACCGTTCCCAACCCGACTGTTTGTGGGTATCCATGTCCACGGACCCATGGGCAGAAATGCGCTCCATACCCTTGCCCAACCGGGTCGGATATCCATGGGTATCCAGATCCATGGATAAAATTGCCATCCCTAACATCATGCCTCTCCGGGTGCTCTGGGTCCAAGGGTATCTTCTTTGTTTCCTTGGCCGGCTTGAACGAGCCCTCAACCTCCGACTCCTTGGGGATGGGTGACATTTCCGGCTTCTTGCCTGCCAACGCCACCACCCGGTCAAGGAGTCGCTTCTCAGCTGCAATCATGAGGGACTCGGCCAGCCGGCTGCTATCTGCGGCGCAAGCGACCGACTTCTTGTAGTCTCCGACTACAATAAAGATCCCCTTGGTACTCGGCATCTTCATCTTGAGGTAAGCATAGTGGGGGACTGCCATGAACTTGACCTGAGCTGGTCGGCCAAGCAGTGCATGGTAGGGGCTTTCGAGGTCCACCACTTCAAACCAAACTGGCTCACGGTGGAAATGATTCTTGTCTCCAAAGAGAACATCAATCTGGGTCTTGCCGATTGGTGAGCGGGAAAGGCCAGGGACTATGCCATGGAATATAGTCCGACTGGGGATGAGCTGCTTCTACTTGATTCCCAACTTCTCCATTGTGTCTTGGTACAGGATGTTGATGCTGCTGCCACCATCTATCAAGACTCCGGAGAAACGCGCTGCCCGCCTCTCTGCTGCAAAGGTAGCATCTAGCACTAGGGCATATGAACCTGGGGAAGGCATCACTTCCTGGTGGTCGGCCCTGCTCCAACTGATAGGCTTCTCAGACCAATGCATGAATTCTGGAGTACTTGTGGCCACCGCTTGCACTTCTTGTTGTTGCTGTCGTCTGTTGCGTCTGTCATCGGCCACATTGGTGAATACAACATAAGCTCCGTGCTCCTCGGGGTACTCGTCTTGTATGGCACCGACTGGCCGGGCCGCCGGCTGCTGGGGTTGAGGAGGCGGCGGTCCGGCAGGCGGAGGGGGCAGGAGTCCATTTCCCTTGGCAATTCTGGCGAGCCAATGACACTTCCGAGTGGTGTGGTTGGACGGCTTTGCGCCACTATGGAACTTGCAGGGTGCATCTAAGGGCTGCTCATAAGAGAAGGCGGGCAACCAATTGGACTTGCCACCCTTCTGCCGCTTGGGTGCCGGCTGCCCTTCCGACTGCTGATCCTCGATTGTCGCCACTTGCCGGCTGGTGGAAGCCGGCTGAGTGGCCTTCCGCTTGTTGTCACTCGTCTTCTGCCGCCGACTGGTCTCACCAGCCGAAGTCTGAGGGGCCTGAGGTGCCACCTTGCTGGATGCATCCACTAGGATTTCCGCCTTCATGGAGGAGTCGGCCGTGGTGTGCTTGTCCGTGATGATCAACAGCTCGTTGAACGTGGTAGGCTCGTCGCAGAGGAGTCGATGCTTGAGGAGGGTGCCCTCTCGGCACCCGGCGGTGAAGTACTCGATTTCCTGCACCTCGTGTATGCCTTCGCAGGAGTTGCGCAGCTCGGCCCAGCGCGTGAGATAGTCGCGAGTCGATTCGCTCGGCCCTTGGATGCACAAGGAGAGCTGTCAGGGCTTGGGAGGCCGCTTGTAGGTGCTGGTGAAGTTGCGGATGAAGGTCTCGGTGAAATCAACCTAGTTGTTGATGTTGCGGGGCTTCAGGCTGTTGAGCCATGTCCAGGCTATGCCCTGAAGCATGAATGGGACGTACTTCACGGCAACACACATGTTGCCGTTTGCTATGCTGACGGCTGTCGAGTAGT
The DNA here is from genome assembly GCF_018294505.1 of Triticum aestivum. Lineage (NCBI taxonomy): Eukaryota > Viridiplantae > Streptophyta > Magnoliopsida > Poales > Poaceae > Triticum > Triticum aestivum. Next base: position 166,722,939 of record NC_057804.1, on the reverse strand, counting down.
CGACCAGCCAATCCTCCGGCTTCACGGAGCCGGTGTACTTGGGCGTATCTCGCCGGAGGGTGAACCCTTTGGGAAAAGGTTCATCTCGGATTCGTGGGCCGAAACAGGGCGGGCCAAGTGCGTCTTCTTCTTCCAGCACCAGGGACCGGTTGAGGTTGTTAATCCGATGGCGGGCATCGCTCTCTCCGACTCCCTCTTGGCGGCCAAGGCGGTCGCCGAGTGTCGGGTGCGTGACAGGCGGCGGAGTGGGATGTCTTGCTCCGTGAGGCGGAGGAGGCGGAGGATCGCCTCGGCGCTCCACCGCTCGAGGGCGGCCGTCTTCGTCACGCTCGATGGAAAGGCGAGTCCGGCTTCGGCTAGCTGCCGGCTCATTGCATCGTCTTCAGCGGGCGCCGCCAGTCGGTGTCCGGGATGTCGTGCCATGATCTTGGTGAAGGGGCGGCTCTTCATTCCGCGGGGCGGGCTCTTCAGCACGGCAGCCGGCTTCATGTAACGCGACAGCCGCGTCTAGCAGCTACTGGACTCGCTCCATCATGTGGCGATGCTCGTCGCCCTCGTACTTGTCCAGTTCGTCCGTCACCGCCTGGGCGGCCCGGATGTTCTCTGTAGGTGTGGCGTAGACGGGGCGCTCTGCCCCGAACATGCTGGCGATGGTCCCGCCACGCTGCCGGATAGGGCCAATGCGGCTAGGCCTTCCAGGGGTCGGCGTGCCGCCGACAGCTCTGTCCATCTTGTGCCGATAGGCGTCCGGGAGGCGCCGCATGCTGGCCAGTCGGCCAGCACTCTTGAGGAGCTAGACGCGGCGTGCCTCCAGCGTCTCAGCATCTGTGTCTTCTGGGATGGGCGCCGTCAGGTCTCGCAGCGCCGCATCGAGGGGTCTCGAGCATCTCCAGCCGAGTGCTCGCCACTGTTGATGACAAGCACCTCCATGACGGTGCTCCCGCCGCTGTGCTCGCGAGGAGGCGGCTCGTCGTAGATCACCACATTGGTGGGGAATGCGTCAAGCGACGCTGTGTCGGAGTCGACGATCATCGGGTCGGTGGAGCCAACAGACTCCAGTTCCACAGCAGGCTCGCTGGTGATGTGAAGCTGGTCAAGGAGGCTGACGAGGCGGCTCTCGGGGCAGCTGGTGCCTGCGTTGGAGGCCGGCTCGTCGGAGAGGTGAACCTCACCAACGAGGTCGGCGAGGCAGCTCGCCGCGCAGGCGATCTCCGCGCCATGCAGGGTGTCGAGGCTGACGCCGTTAGGCGTGCTGGGCTGGCTTCTCTCGCCAGGAAGGAACAAGGTTCCCGTCCAGAGCAGATCTCTGGGAGACGGTGCACCTGGCCCCATGGTGGGTGCCAAATGTCGGGGGTTGGGTGTGACATATGCCAAAGGATGGCTTATCCTGGTGGGAGCGAGTAAAACGTCCCTGGTGCCCAGAAGCGGGATGAGGCGTAGACACGAACGCCGACATACTTTACCCAGGTTCGGGGCTCTCCTAGGAGATAACACCCCTAGTCCTGCTCTGCGGGGTCTCCGCATGATCACTAAAGGCACAAGTGATACAAAGTTGCTCCTTGAGCTGTATGCTAGAGGTAGGAGAAGGCAAGGCTAGCTCTCTCCTGCTCTAGAAATGTGGCTAGGTCTAATGGGGTGGGAACCCTTTGCATGGGTGCCCTGGGGGGTTTATATAGGCCTACCCCCCAGGGGTGCAATGGTAATCTGGTCGGCTGCTGGGCCCCGCTGTCAGTGTCTCCGGCCTCCGGCTTCTCCACCGACTACCGGGGCCCGCCGCCTGGTGGGCCCCACCGACCAGTCTGGTACGGAGCCGACAGGCCGCTCCCGCCGCTGGCGGGTCTGCTTGGTGGCTGCTCACTGTAGCCGTGCTGCTAATGACGCTGGCTTGGTCAGCTTAGTGTGGCTACAGTCCCGCCGCCTGGTGGGAGATCACTGTAGCCACACCTGGTCATATCAGGTTAATGGCGCGCTTGCCTCGAGGGAGGGGACGGCAGCCTACTGGAGGCCGGCCCTCTCCTGGTCTGATTGGTTCGGTGTGCACCGTCTTCTGGGATGTCACTGCCCGGTAGGGCCCGCAGCCTTCGGGCCATACCGATAGGCCGTCGTGGGGAGCAGGGCTCCGCCTGCCCAGAGTGACATCAAGAGAGGGTGGCAACAGTGCCACGCCGTGCGGAGATCTCCGCCTGTGCGGGACACTGTGGCCACGCCAATCCCAAGATTCGGGGGTGAGGGCTTTACTGTAGGCACGCCCCATCTCATCCTCTTGACGGGGGCACAAACTCTGAGGGTGCGCGGTGGCCGCCTGCCCGATGCCGTCTTCCCTAGAGGCCAGCTGGCTGGAGCCGGCCGCTCGTGATGCCGTCTGTTGGTGGTTGGCCGCCCTATGGTGGCCGGCCATTGAGCTAGCCGGCCCCCCAGAGGGCGGAGCTTCAGTTTAGGGTGCAGCAAGGCGAAGCTGGCCCAAAGTCTTGATAAATCCAGGGACTCGGGTGAGGCTACCAGTGGCCCATTACTCCGACAAGCAGGGAACACACTAGCAGAGAGAAAGTCATGCAGTAGCACCGCGAGCGAATGCTAAAGCAGCAACTCCTGTAGCTTCCCGAGGTCGTGCAGCAGCAGCAGCAGCACAAGCGAGAGAAAGAGCAGAGCAGCAACACGAACGAAAGCAAGAGCAGTGCAGCAGCGCGACCGACAGCAAGAACAGAGCCGCAGCGCGAGCGAGAGCCGGAGCACCTGCAGCTAGTGCCATTGTGGAAGTCGCCGCCGAGGAAGCAACGACATGGGGGAGAGACGCCGTGGATGATGTGGCCGGAAACGGTGCCTTCGATGGAGACCCACCATGTCTGCTCGGTATCGAGCACCGGCAGCCCCGTGAGATCGAATAAAAGATAAAATGCAGCGGTGAGTGCGGAACCTCCTTGGTGGCGCCGAGTTGTCCTCGGCTTCATCGGAGGGAATTGGTGAGGGTGTTGCGGTTCCGGTGGGGCAGGTCAAGATGGCGCTCTGGGGACTGAGGTGGCGCGATAGACGAGGGAAACATCGGGGCAGCTCCTTGGAGGTGGAGGACAGGGCGGCTGATCCGGCGGGATGACCAGGTCGACAACGGATCCTCATCCGGTGCAGTGGATGAGGGACGGCGAGCTGTTGCGGTGGACGACGTAGTCGGGGAAGAGTCTCCGGCTCGGCGGCGGTCGGGAGGCCGACGGAGGAGCGTGGGGTTTCGTGGGTTTTGGCAGCCTTGGTGTACGAATGGGGGGCGAAGGGGGAGGGGGAGCCAATCTTAGGGACGCGCTTGTCCGAAATGTAAATGTAGGGTAAGTTACCAACATACCCCCACCGGTTTTGACACCGCGACGTGGAGCTTCATTTTCCGCTGAGGGGTAGAAGGGGGCTTTTGTGTGTCTGGGCTGCGAGACCGATTTGGGATGAGGAGGGAGTTCTCGCGCGCGTCGAAATTTCAGGATAACAAGGAGCGACGCGGGTTGAAGAGGCGGGAGTTTCAAAGCAGGTGAGACAAAAGATACTGGAGCTTGAAAATTTCGGGATAACAAGGTGCGGATTCCTTGTTCGGCAGAACAAACTTAGCGTGTAAAAAAACAATTCATACAAGACACAAGAGAGCCATGTCCCCTTTTACTATATTGCTATAGATGCCACTGAAAAAACTACAAGAAAAATGTGAAAAAATCGGGAGAACAAGATTACCCTGCACAGTACCAAATCGATTCGCACTTCCCTCAACAACAACAAAAAACAAATCAATTCCCACCAAAAGAAAGGGTAATGTCCCTTTTTATATGATTACAAATGCCAGGATCTCGAATTTCAATTTCGGAATCCACATTATGTTGAATTTGAATATATCGTTAGGTTACCTTGCGGTTTATAATTGACGTAGTCGTACATTTTGATCTTCCATCATATATGAACATTTTACTCCACCATGTGAACATATATATTGTCGTCTACCATATGGACTAAATTTGAATCAATTTTCCTTATTTGAATACGATTGTTTTCACGTTATACAATAATTTAAATATTATCTTGATAACAAAAAACATCCATATAGCAGTAATCATATTTCACTATGAACTACATGTACCATACGCTCTCTTATTCAAATATTTGTATCCATTTTATGTTGAATTCAAATCATAGTATATTATTGGTCTAGGTAGCGAGATGTTCGGGATAATCTAAACCTTGTTTTCATATGTTAAATTTTTGGCTGAAATGGGACAAGTTCTGGTATAAGCTTCTTGCAAAACCGGAGATTCTCTCAACAAGCCTCGTGGTTCCGAGAGGGAACGTGTCACCTTTATGTGCGAAACGATATACACTGCCTCCCCCCTGATTTTCTTTACAGAGGCAACATAGAACTATATGAGTGCACCGTTAAATTTTGGAATTATTTCGGGTTCGTTTGGCCTTTTTATACATTAATTGAGTTTCTGGAATTTTAATGTGCATATCTAAATATGAACTGCATGCACATGCTCCGGTGCACCAAAGTTAGTTGAAAAATCACATGTGTGTCCTTGGTTGAATTTCTAGGTCCCATGGAAGAAATGAGAATGAAATTCAAACATCTCGGTGTCATGACTCGGCCGAGAACATCAAGAAACTTAGATTTTAAATTCATATAAATCATAAACTCGCCTAGAAATCATGAAACTTGGCATGGTGTCATGTCATGGCACTAACATGTTGTGGTAAAAAATTGGGCCGATTTGGAAGCTCGTTGTTCTAAGAGGGAACATGCCACCTTTGAGTGTGAAATGATATACGCTGTCCCCCCCCTTGAGTTTCTTAACAAAGGCAACATAGAACTACATGAGTGCCCTGTTAAATTTTGGAATTATTCTGGGTTGGTTTGTCGTTTTTTATACATTAATTGAGTTTCTGGTCATTTAATGTGCATAAGTCAAATTTGAACTACAAGCACATGCTCTCGTGCACCAAAGTTGGTTGAAAAATCACATTTGTGTCCTCGGGTGAATTTCTAGGTCCCATACAAGAAGTGAGAATAAAATTAAAACATCTGGGCATCGTGGCTCGGCCGAGAAAATTGAGAAACTTGGTTTTAAAATTCTTGTAAATCCAAAACATGTCTGAAAATCATGAAACTTGGCATGGGTGTCATGTCATGGTACTACCATGCTGTGGTAAAAAAATTGGCCGAATAGGAACAGATTTTGGTATAAGCTTCTTGCAAACCGAAGCTTCTCTCAAGAAGGCTCGTGGTTCTGAGAGGGAACGTGCCACCTTCGAGTGCGAAATGATATACCCTGTCCCCCTTGAGTTTATTTACAAAGGCAACATAGAAATACATGAGTGCCCTGTTAAATTTTGGAATTATTCCGGCTTTGTTTGGCCTTATTTACACATTAATTGAGTTTTTGGTCATTTAATGTGCATAATTCAAACTTGAACTACAAGCACATGCTCCCGTGCACCAAAGTTAGTTGAAAAATCACATTTGTGTCCTCGGGTGAATTTCTAGGTCCCATGCAAAAAATGAGAATAAAATTCAAAAATCTCGGCATCGTGGCTCGGTCGAGAACATTGAGAAACTTGGTTTTAAAATCATGAAACTTGGCGTGGTGTCATGTCATGGTAGTACCATGCCGTGGTAAAAAAAATTGGCCGAATAGGAACAAATTTGCGTACAAGCTTCTTGCAAATCGGAGCTTCTCTCAAGAAGGCTCGTGGTTTTGGGAGGGAACGTGTCACCTTTGTGTGCATAATTCAAATTTGAAATACAAGCACATGTTCCAGTGCACCAAAGTTGGTTGAAAAATCACATGTGTGTCCTCGGGTAAATTTCTAGGTTCCATGCAAGAAATGAGAATGAAATTCAAAATTCTAGGCGTCGTGGCTGGGTTGGAAACATTGAGAAACTTAGTTTTTTAATTCTTGTAAATCGAAAACACGTATGAAAATAATGAAACTTGGCTTGGTGCCACGACATGGCACCAACATGTTGTGGCAATTTTACAGTCCAATTTGCGAAGGCGCACACATTAACAATCAACAAAGTCATTTTGGAACAAGTGATGTCATGTCACAATCGGAAACACAAATATTATTGAAACCGTGGGCGTTATACTTACTAGTACCATTTACGTGCCGCCACGCATCCCCATTTTTTATTAGCTAGGAGGCGCCGTGCAGGGTAGCTATTTGAGTACGAGAGGCGTGCGATCAAATCCCTGCGCATGCTTATCGGGAGGAGAGCCCTTTGACCTCCATCTCCGTCCACCTCTCTCCCAAGGTCTCCATTAATGGCGCCCGAGCCTCTGTTTAATGGCGTGGCTATGTCTCACTTGAGTGAGATTTAAGAGAGAAAAAAGAAAATCTGAAAGCAAGGATCTTGATGTAAGATCCGACGGGCCTATATAGCATCTACTGCGACTTATAGCAAGACTGATGACTATATAACGACGATTAATTGTCTTACATAATTAGAAAGATAATTAAAAAGCCACATGCGGCTACGCCCGAAATACACAAGGGCAAAAGAAGAAGGAAGACTAGGATCTGGCTCACTGATCTCTACTTTCTTGATGCGGTGCTACAGGCCGCGGGAACTAGTCTCCGCGGCGAGCGGTGATGAGCTCTTTCGTGTCCTCAAGACGCTTCTTGAGAACATCCACGGATTCCTCCACCAGCCTTTGGCGATCATTGCCGAGCATGTCATTTTCATCCATAAGTTTCTTGACGATGACGCCCGTCCTCTTCAACAAGGCACTGGTCTCCTCCTGCTGGTCTGCACTTTGGACGATCTTCACCCTCAGCAGGTGGCGCTCGGCCCGGAGCCTCTCATTGCCCTCCCTTAGTTGCCGGATGACGCCGGTAGCCTGTTCAAACGAGGCTTTCATGTCGTCTTGCAACCTCGCCCAGGCGGAGATCTAATCCATCTGGCGATGGACGATCGCATGCATGCGCTTGTAACAGTCGTCGCCTGCCCGCGAGAAATTTTCCCAGGCCGCCGCGGCGCGGTGGGACATCTCTGCTGCATTCGGGGTGCGGCGGGACATCTCTACTGCTTCCGCGGCGCGGCCGGACCAGTCTGCTGCATCGACGGCATGGCGGGAGCTCCGTGCTGCTTCAGCAGCGCGGCGGAACCTCTGTGCTGCTACTTCCGTGTGGCGGGACATGTCGGCTGCTTTCGCAGTGAGGCGGGACATCTCTCGTGCTTCCGCTTCCATGCTCGCCTCTCCCTGGTGGAAATTTCTCGACCCAGAACTCACACTGGCCATGGCAGACGCAAGGGAAGGATGCTGAATGACTTGTTTGTTTTTGTGGATGAGGAGTTGAGGAGGAATGTGTAGTCATCTTGGCATACTAGTATTTATAACCGAGTACTAATACACTCCTAAGTGGGAAACCATCTAGGTTGTGATCGGTGTGAACAGGTTTGCAATTCAATATAGCGTGGTACTAATACGCTCCTAAGTGGGAAACCGTTTAGGTTGTGATCGGTGTGAACAGGTTTGCAATTCAATATAGCGTGGAGTAATTTGGAATGCGACGAGACGCAAGCTCAAAATTTATTGACAGTTCTAGTTTCGAACTGCGGCACAATTCCCGGATGGAGTAGTTCTTTTTCTACTGCTGTGTACGTGCAATAACTGGCACTGTCATATACATATCTTACGGTTAATGGGGCGTTCGACAGGAATAGCCGTGTGGCGAGCTCTAGGTCAGTCTTTTTTCAGATGCTTTAAACCTATCTCTCGGGACTTCTCGCACGCACCATCGTACCACCCACAAAAACTTGTACTCTGAGTTTAGTACATTATACAGGAAGAGAAGAGGTGCACGCACGCACTCGTCCTCTGACACACGCGTCTGTTTTTTCTCGAAAAGGAGGATGATGAGCCGCGGCCTATGCATGTGTGAGTCACACACGCATCTATAGCTACGAATTGTAGTGGTCTCAATCATCCGATTCGCTCTATCGTGGATATACCTATATACTAAAACATGTCTAGATACATCTATATTTTGACAAATGAAAGGCATGTATTGTGGAATGGAGGGAGTGCTTGTCATCAAAATGGATAAAAAGGGACGTATCTAGAACTAAAATACGTCTACATACATCTCCTTTTATCCATTTTGATGACAACTAGTACTTCTTACCCAAAGGAACTTTATATCCAACAGACACAAAATATCCGTTCAACTGTTGGAAATTACTGATCTGATGTCGAAGTAATTGCTGCATCACCACCAAAACCCACCATTTATTAAGCTAAAGTAGACCGAGGTAATCCCTATATTAGCGTATTACTAAGATAAACAGAAGGCACTGTAGAAACATTTAGGACGTGAGCTTGTCAATCTGTATGTGGAGGGACACCAGCTTAGCCCCGACCAGCAGCTTGGGCGGAACTGTGAAGAAGGTCAACTCCTGCACGTCGACGTCGCCGGGAGCCTTGCTGCTTGTCACCTTCATTTCCACCTTGACGACATCGGTCATGCCTTTGGGCTCCCCCGGCGGGCCGTTCGCCCACAGCTTGGCCACGTAGTGTGGCAGTGGGGACGCCCCCGCTCTGATGCAGACGACCGACACAGCGATAGGCGCGCCGATGTCGAGCACGCCGCTGACCAAAAAAACACGCGGCCGTCCTCCTCCGCGAACAACAAGAGCCGTGGCTCTGACAGTGGCACTTGCAGCTGGAGCACCTTGTCGTACTGGATCCTGTGCACGGGCATGGGATGCGCGGTGCTGATGTGGTGGTAGAGCGCCGGCGGCGGGCCTTCGTAGCCGCATATGGACACGGGCCATTTGTAGGGCGCGAGCGGACACACGCTCTGATGATCGGCGAGCTTGTGGTAAGTGACGTAGAGCCCACGGCCTTCATGCGGGCACTCCACCCTCACCGACAAAAGGATGGAGTCCACCCCCGTGTTCCGCACGTCGAAGCCACCGCCACGCTCGCACTTTTGGCACTGCCGCTGGTTCCCGGGGAGCTCGACGCGGCAGTCTGCGCAGACCAGGTGCCCTCCCTTGCACTGCAGAAATCAATCGAACAGCACATCAATCAAGAAACCTGCACCTTGCTCAATCAGCCGAACGGACGAGGTGTATTCGAACCTCATACACTGGAGGCCTCAAGGGGCGGAGGCACAAGGGGCAGTGGAGCACGATGAGGTCCATCGAGACCTTAGAGAGCTCCATCGTCGGGTCATGTTCGGTCTGCATGATCTCGCCCTCCTCATGCACAACCATCTCTCGACTTGGGCCGGGGCATTACAAAGCTTTACCGTCACATATTTTATACTACTTCAAGGTGTATTAAATCAACAGATGCAAGTATCAAAATGAGAGTCACGACATGCATGCATGCGTTGTAATTAATGCATCGGTAAACGCAAATTATTGAAATATCGAGTGCAGTGGAGATAAATACATTCATGGTCACTCAATTTGAGTCTGAAGCACACTACGATCACTGTACTTCAGAATACACTCGTTAAGGTCATTATATACGTTCTGCAGTGATTATACGGTCACTGGATCACTGTATAGCACCGTATTTGATCTGTTGACCGGTCAACGTGGCATCTAGTACAGCCGCGGCATTGCATTTTTTTCCTGACTTGTAGGTCCCGCCTGTAAGTGGAGGAAGAAAGAATAAAATATATAATGGGCAAAACGCGAGAACGGGAACCTGCGATCACTTGGCGGCAAGTTTCGCGCATCAACCAACTGAGCTAACAACAATGCGCGTTATGTAAGGGAACCACAACTTTATTATTACTAGTAATTTGTACGTGCTTTGCACGTCAGATTATTATTTGAACTATTAAAATAAAAATGTAAACATCTATATTATGCTTAAATATAATTATCATGTAATTCAAAAGAAGATTTATGTTTTCTAATGGGAACTCCTTTAAACTTTTATATAATTCGCATCAACACACAATGGTGCAACATTGTTCTTTATGAAGAATGGTTGAGCAGGGCCTCGTTTTAATTTCACTAAGAAATTTTATTGACGTGTGCCATGAAATATTGTTTCGCATATTCAAATTAATTAATTTCCAACTTTGCATTTTCCTCCTTTTACCAACATCAAGTCAGTTTTTTCAAAAATATATATTTCTTTTTGGGTCATAATCTCAATCTTTTTACTCGTTTCATAATCTCTATTTCAGTCTTGTGTCCTCGAGATCACTATGTGTTTGAAACAACTGATGAAAATATTTTTAAAAAGTAAAAAAAAAACTTTCAAGTCTAAATTTTATATGGATTGTTTGAACATTTCTATCTATAGCACATAACAGGAGGTTAGCTCAGTAGATTAGTTTGACATATACTCTTTCCTATGGAGTAAAAGTGAGAAATGCTTCCATGCATGCATTCAAAGGGTAAACCGCTATGGAGTAGTAATACTGTACTACTGTCGGTTTGCGGGAATGTGTACACACCGGACCGAGATACTTCTAGCCTGTGCTGGAATTTACAACGTCACCAGTTCACAACAGATAACCGGATCCTCACGTGAATGTTCTGAAGCCTTGGGAATAGGTGGACGTAGTAACTTTGCTACAGCCACACAATCCTGCTCCCTCTCTTTGGCTACCTGAGTTGAGGCCTTGCAGCCACACAGTCCTAGATTTCTCTAGATTAAAGTACAATGACACTATTGATACGAATCCCTTCGTTCTAGGCCATTAGATTGACACTCATCAACGACTGAAATTCATTCTTAGGCTTAGGGTTCAAAATTTCAAAACTCGTACACTATATAGAAGTATAGATAACGAACACATACATTTCGCATTTCTCATGTGCGAGCTCGCCCAGATATGGGTCGGCCCATTTCATGTTTTCACGCTTTTCTTCAACCGCCTTTTCTTTTTATATATTTTGCCATTCGATTTTATTTTTATATTCTTGTTTATCTCATTATTTTTTCAATATTAAAATTCTAAATATTTTCTGAAATTTCAGGAATATCTTTTGATATTTTCTATTATTTTTAAATTCGCGTCCAATACGTGTACATGTATTCCTGTTTGAAAGTTGGAAATATTTTTGTGCAATTCGTGCACAATTTGTGTTCATGTGTTCCTGGTTTTAAATTTTGCTCCTATTTTGGGAACAAAATTTTAGATTCACAAGCAATTTCGAATTCAAGAACTTTTTTTTTGGAAAAATAATTGACAACCGCACAGGACAAATAAAACACAGACAAAAAACACTAACACGCATACACTCACAGAGCTATATAGCACAAACGAAAAAACACAATTTAACAAATAACACAGACACAACACGTCGTATGACTATAATATGCTTGACAGTCGTATGTGCAACACAAGCTAGCGTCGGTCGAGTTGGTTTCTGAGCGATTTCCGTAATCCCGAGGTCTCAGGTTCTATTCCTCTCCAGCACACAAATTTTTCATTTTATTTATTTCTTCTGTTTGACTGACATGTGGGACCCGTATGGCAGAGCGAAAACAACAGTCAATAGATTGCCACATTGACCGGAGTTGACCGGTCAATAGATCAAAATACACAGCTATACGAAAAACCAGTGACCGTATAATCAACGTAAAACGTATATGATGACCGTAACGAGCGTATTCTAAAATACAGTGACCGTAATATGCTTGGGACTCAACTTTAATGACCGTGAGTGTATTTATCTCAGTGCAGTGCTTTGATGTGTCGCGTCAACTCGTACATCGATGAGAAGCTTGATTATCCTCTCCCTCGCAGACTTAACTGCACCTGCCTTTGGCTGTATGACAGGTTGGCCACCCACCTGTCGGGCCCACCTGTCATACACGCAAAGGCCGGAGCGTCCCTCCCTCATCCATGAGCGTGGTGGCTGGCAAGACTAGGAGAAGCTTTTGCTACACGCTGTCCCTCCCGCACGCGGTGGACATGCAGCAGTTCAATCGGTGTCAGATGGCCAGAAGCGTACTGTAGTACTCCTCCAGTGCAGTAGTACTCCATCATTGTTCGACTTCCCAAAGAGGCGAAGAGCCAAGCGCAGCCCAGACGCTCGTGTGGTAGTTTCATGTGTAGAGTAGTCTAGGATAGCGTGTACCGTGCCTGTAAGCTTAAAATCGTTGGGGTCGGCTCCATGCTATGTGGTCGTCTTGAAGTTTAAAAAAATAATTAAAATAGTCTTGTGGCCCTACCTGTCACCCTGGTGATTGTAGTTTGCACGCTCATCTGGTCAAGACAGGCATATATATTTTAATTTGTTTTTTTTGAAAAGGGGGGACTCCCCGGCCTCTGCATCAGAAAGATGCATATGGCCACATATATTTTAATTTGTGGTGGGTAAATGTTAGAGGTTGCAGCAAATATATTGTACACTACGGGTCTTTCAGCCAAGTTTAGTGGCAAGCATGTGGGGCCAGTGTTATGATGTGTCGCGTCAATTCGTACAACAAGGAGAAGCTTGATTTTACTACTACACGCCTTCTCCCTCGCCCATGAGCGCGGTTGCACGCAAACGAGGACATGCTTTTTCTTAGTAGTACTTCTACAACAAGCTATCCGTCCCGCTCGCGGTGGACGCACATGCAGCAGTGGATTCGACACTGTAGAAGCAGTAGTAGTAACATCATTGTTCGTCTTCTCGAAGAGGCAAAGAGCCAAGCGCAAACCGAACGTTGCAGTTGCGAACATTGGAGCACAAATATAGCTAGGCTTTTGCATGAGACAAAATTGCTATGTGAGCCCACTATTGTACTAGTACGTACAACTATTTGCTAGTATAGCCCTGTAAACCTGAAAGGAGTATTTGTCCTTATAGAGATTTCAACAAGTAACTAGACTACGAGACGGAGTACATATGGAGCAAAATGAGTGAATCTGCACCGTAAATAAATATGTACTAGTTCTATCATTTTTTGACATGCATTTATGTTTTTTTAGACACAGTACAGACGCAAGCGCTCATATACATGCACATACACTCACCCCTATGAACGCACACACACACGACACTATCATCTTGAAATTTACAAAGTCATCATAGGCACCTCATCGTCGACGTGTCCATAGGTGCTTGAATGCCAAGGAGGGACAGGGTAGCGGCTCCCGAGACGTTGAACGGTCGGCCTCCATGGTGACGAACTCTTTCAAGCCCTGGTGGCCCTGTAGGTGCTGCAGGTCGTCACAAAGAATGTGCACCTCGAGGCCGCGCTCGCCGCACAATGCCTTGCCATGAAAGAAGCTGTCGACCTGCACATCCACGTCTATGTGGAAATCGTCTACATAGGCCACTACAAGGCAAGCGAGGACAGAAAGACGCTGGCCTTCTTCTAGCGCATGGAATCTTTGGACACCATTGTTCAGAAGCACGTCGACCTGGCCACGAAAGTCGCTGCTACTTAGGCACCGTTTGGTGGGCTGGCGCCTTGAGTCGAGGAGGTGGATGTCGTCGATGGATGCATCTCTTCTTTTTGCCTCCTGTAACCAGCACTGCATCGCCTCGTGGCCTTAATGTTTTATTAGTATAGTACTCCCTCCGTTCCCAAATATAAGTCTTTCTAAAGATTCCAGCAAGTGACTACTACATACGGAGCAAAATGAGTGAATCTACACTTTAAACTATGTCTACATACATCTATATGATGTATTCCATTTGAAATAGTATCTAAAAGGCTTATATTTAGGAATGGAGGGAGTATATGGAATTTTTATTCCAGTCGTAACATTTTCACTGTGAGGTGGGGCCACAGTTGAGCAAACCCACCGCGCCCACCGGGCGTCGGCCGAGTTTAGAATTAGAAGAGAGAAACTAGGGAGGAGAGCTAGCTGTAGCACGGGCGTTGTTATCAGATGGGACTGGTGTTTATAGAATAGGAGTACTGAGCACTCGTACCTCTTTCTTTTGAGGGAAAAATTAGTCGTAAGTCTAGTACCACTAGTTGGGTGCGTGCGACCTATAGCTGTCATCACTTTAGGTCTCCTTTTCGAACCGCAGCTACGCTTCACAGTACATCTTTTTTGACGCATTTATCCTCCTATATGTACTCCTAGGCTATTTCCACGTGCTCCCATTCGCCGACATGTGGGACATAGAGCATCTGGGTCGTAGTGCATGCACGACTCGGAGCATATGCTGGGGTACTTTACATTTCAGACCTCACGAATTACATGCAAAACCCCCGCAGAATAATAAATAAATGAATGAATTACTACATGAAACCGGATTATTTTCGTAGAAACTGGAGCACATTCATTAAATTTTGGACATAACACGTTTATAAAAAATGACTAGACTTAAACCAGTCTAAGGGCCTCTTTGATTTTTCCCACAAAAAAGGGCCTCTTTGATTCGCAGGATACTGAAAGCACAGGAATGGGGAAAGTATGATGGGGATGAACCGAGACGAGGATAACTCTAACTCAGTTAGAGGTTAGAGTTATATTCTAACCCTGAAATAAATCTAAACAAATGAGGTGTATGGATGGAAGGGTTAGATTGACAATAAGTGCTCTTTCTCAATCATTTGACTACTTTGGACTCTATTTCCTGTTGGATTTGGTGTGGCCAGCTCTTCTGTGGCCTCCCCCCGCTCACAATTGACATAAACGAACCATCTTTACAAATCAAGCATGCAAAAGATGATAACTTTTACTTTGTCCATACAAATGAGATATCCCACTTAAACATACAAGTCGTCAATCAAGCTTCACAAAAAAACACCTCATGAAACAAAGCATGAGATAACTCATCACGGAAGTCATTCACGATAGGGAGGGAGATCGGAGCCCCTCACGCACCGAGGGAGGAGCTCGCCATCGTCGCTCTGGAGGAAGGCTCTGTAGAGCGCAAGCCCCGGGAACCCCTCCGATGCCGGCCCTTGCGAGTTGAGGTCGACACCGGCATGGGTAGCAGGGCTGCTTGCCGCCAACTGGGAACTTAATCTTTGGGACTCTAGAAATAATGCAAGCATGTAACTAAAATACCTAGAAAGGTGAACTGAATCTTTGGGCCTCTAGAAATAATGCAATCCTGAAATTGAAATACCTAGAAAGGTGAACTGAATCTTTGGGCCTCTAGAAATAATGCAAGCCTGAAATTGAAATACCTAGAAAGGTGAACTGAATCTTTGGGCCTCTAGAAAGATTTATTACCTCCTCAAGCAGCATCAAACAATTTCATGCGCGCACCACAAATCTATACCAAGTTTGATCAGGATCTACTTTTCCAAATCAGAATTAGCGCTAGAGCAAGCAAGATCAATGATATGGCCGTGAGACAGAGAAGGAACGAACAAACTCACCCCTCTCGCGACCTCCCTGGTAGATGCGCCGCCGCCGCGCACGACAGAGGGAGAAAAACAACCGGTGAAGGGGGAGCGGGGAGACCTTCGAAGGCCGGAGGGAGAGGGCGGTCGGAGTAGGGCGGCGGAGGCTGGAAGGGCCGGAGGAGAGAGAGGGCGAGCGGCGCTTGGGCGGCCGGCCCTATGAGGAACAGAGAGGAGTCGTGCGCGAGGGGGCGAGCGATCTGGTGCGGGCAGGGGAGATTTTTTAGTTCTCTTTTAGTGGGCCCGAGGATAACTAACCCAATCAGAACCTCTCCACCAGTCTAGTTTTTTTAGCTGGTTAGAGCAAACTAGCTCAAACTAACCCCTCTTGTTTCGATAATTTGAGGCTATTTCAACCCAAACTAGCTCTAACTTAGGGATCCAAACAAAGAGGAGTGTTACCGTACATGCTCCAGTGTGGACCGTAGCACATTGTTTTCTATGGCCATATCACCACATTGTTTTCTACTACTGGTTCACTGGGCTACCGTGGTTCGCATTGCTGGTTCACTGGGCTGCCGTGGTTCGCACCTCTCCGACCTGAGTAGTAGTAGTACTAGTATATACCGCATTATTCGTTGCTCCTTCTTACTACTCCGACATGTGGGAGAGCCAGCATCCGAGTCGATGTGTCATGCACCAGATTAGAGCGCGGAACGTAAGGGGGGCATCACCCTGGTCGAAGCACCAGTAATTCATGACTATAGTGAGTGGTCATATCACAAGTCTTTCCAGCAGTAACGCGCCGTCAAATCGCACAGCCCGACCTTTCCAGCAGTATGTTTGAGAATCCTCCACTCATTCACCCTCCTCGCCTCTCTGTCAAAACGCCTACCCGAAAACTGCCGCGTGTAATGCCTGGGGAAAGCCCCGCCCTCAACTTTTAACTATGTGGAAATGGTTCGAGCTTGTTCGTTCTATATAAATATAGTACTTACTGTATGTTTATTCACCCATGGGGTTGTTCAATGAATGGAGGGGCGGGGAGCACAAGTGAACAATACTAGTTCTACTAGTAGTAAGTAGGAGTCATACAGTAGTCACCTTAAATAGAGAGTTTCTTTTCTTTAATGCCACGTACACAAATTGAAACGCTTGTTGTGGAGAGAAAAAAGATAATCACTCCACTATATATGTACGCAGGGGCCTGAGCGCTTGCTTTACTAGGGTTGCTCTCTTCATTCTCTCATCCTCTCCAGATATAAACAAGACAGCGGTAGCGACATTTTCTCTCTACTCACCACTGGTCACAGATCTGGTCGGATCCCTTCGGCCGGTGTGTGTAGAGGACTAAAAGGTGCATCGTTCACGCGGTCATTGCCGCCGAGGGAGGAAACCCATAGCTGCCGGAGGGGCCCGATCCTCTGCCCGTGCCGTTCTCTCCGACACAGTGCCGGCTTGGGAGGTCCTTCGACCCTTCTTCCTCCCTGCCGTATTGTCCGTAGATCCAACCTGCCGCCACCGACATCCCGCCGACCCTCGGGTATAAGTTCTTCGAAAGCGGCCTTGCTCTCCTGCCCCAGCTCCCCACGTGTCTGCATGTGCATCTTTTTCTACTCCCATCAACTCTTCCAAAGCCACATAAATGTTTAGTACTATTAGAGGTAAAGCTACTTCATGCATTCGAATCTAGGGCTTTATTCAAACAACGAAGAAAGGGGGGAAAGTTGTAGCATGAATCTAGGACTTGATTCAAAGAGGAAATAATATGGTGAAAGTAGTAGAGACCGAATACCCAACCAGTCTCTTGGTTGAAAAGGGAAATAATGGGAAAACGCAGTACAAACTGGATAAGGAACAGATCTATTATTGGTTGAGAAAAGGATAGAAAGTGGCGGCTGGTGGACAAGTCAACAGAGTATATCCAGGATTAGATTTGCTGCCATCACATAGTAAAAGGTCTCCAGGATTAGATTTGCTGCCCTCACACAGTAAAAGGTCTCAGGATTAGATTTGCTGCCATCACATAGTAAAAGGTCTCAAGGATTAGATTAGCTGCCCTCACATAATAAAAGGTCTCCAGGATTAGATTTGCTGCCCTCACATAGTAAAAGGTCTCCAGGATTAGATTTGCTGCCCTCACATAGTACAAGGTCTCCAGGATTAGGTTTTCTGTCCTCACACAGCATGAACAAACTCGGCATCACCACTTTATGCCTCCTTGTAGGTACATTGTGCTGATGCATCCACTGTCGTATGTCCTTATACCAACCTTTTGTTGTTGTTAATGTAAGGGCACATGTAAAATGAAGCAATCACACTGTTACCTTAGGGACATGTCTAACCAGTGTTATTGTTAATCTAATGCCTCCAGTGATAAGATGTTATTAAACTGTGTTATAAATGGCACTCCTATTGTTTTCCCCGGTATGATAAGTAAGTTGCTCCTTTACGCTACTGAGTGTCATGGTGTCCCCACGGTCCCATGCCCTTAAACCAACTCTTTAGCTGCTGTTGATTTACTGTGTCTGGTAAACAAGCAATGCCACCATTAAAGTAATCCCATATTTGAGGAATCTCGTTGATCGTAATGCTTCTGGTAACATGAAGCATTGCTGACATTTTAAAATTTCTACTGTCCTTGCATGATTGCCATGAACATAATTAAGATGCTTCTTTTCATTTTGTATATGTTTCGTATATTCTTGTTGACCAACAACTGTTTACTTTCTATCTTTTTGTGCAGATAGGGATATCCATTTCACCTTGTTGCTATTGTGATCTTTTGGTGAACTGCACAAAATACTTTTTTTTGGAATGAGAGTCTTGTGCAGTTCAACTAAAATGTCACGTGGGCAACATCTCTCAATTTTGGTGGAACTGCACAAAATGGTGATTGGAGTTTCCAAAATCTCCGTCAAGTTCTGATGGTAATCTCGTGCAGCATTTTATTAGCCTTTGCAAGATGGAGCCGTCACTGTCACCACAATGGCACTTCATTTTAGTGGAACTGCAGAAAAGGATAAGAAAATTATAGTTGCACCTTACATGAGCCGGACAGCCAACCTTAATGTTCCTCAATTTTAGTGCTACTACTAAAGAAGAACCTGCCAGCTCACGAGAGCAAGTACTTCTTGCTAGCTGAATGATGCAATCTTTGCTTCATTTCAGATGAACTGCAGAAAAAGGCGCATGAATTGAATCATGGGACTCCAGGCAGACCTCATCCTAGTGGAGCTACATGTTGAGTTCAAGGAGGCCACTATTAAAGGGAAATCATGCTCTCCTTGTTTGTGCTATGCAAACAGGAATACTCAACTACAGATGTTGTGACGGTCAAGAGCATTCGCCAAGTACTTTGATTGTATGACATGGCTAGCCAAGATTGATTAATCCCGATATTCACATTATCAAAAGGCTCTAATGGCACTACAAAAAAAATACACTTCCATGATGATACGTGTTTGTCATAGTAGGTCGCTTTTTTCTCATGCATGTACATCCATGACAAATTTATGACAGAATCAAGATAGTCATACCTGTGCTGTTGTAGATGTGTTCGATGACATTACCAAAATTATCATCACGGAAGTGTCCACTTCCATGACGATAAATCACGCGTCACATAAGTGCTTTCCTCAAGCGTGACTGGCACGTGGCATCCACCGTAACAGAACACCGTTAAGCTATCGGGTCAGGTTTTGGATCCGATAACCCGTTAATAGCCCCGACCAATGGGGATTTTCCACGTGTAAAATCATCATTGGCTGGAGGAAACACGTGACGGCTCATCGTTGGGACAGATGTCATCCACTCATTGGACAGAAGGCGCCTATGATACATCGACACATGGCACGGCCAATCAAGTTTAAATGGGCCGGCCCAACTAAAGGCCCACAAGATTTTGCGGCCCATAATTGGCCGGCCCAGTTAAAGGCCCACGAGATTTTGCGGACTATAATGGGTTGGCCCAGCTAAAGGCCCACAAGATTTCGCAGGCCATAATAGGCCGGCCCAGGTAAAAGCCCACAAGATTTTTGTGTGCCATAATGGGCCGGCCCAGGTAAAGGCCCACAAAATTCTTGCGGATCATAATGGGCCGGCCCAGCTAAAGGCCCACGAGATTTCGCCGACATTAATGGGCCGGCCCAGCTATAGGCCCACAAGATTTTGAGGACCCTAGTAGGGCGGCCCATTAACTGGCTGCCATGTTTTGGGCCAAATGCCGGCCCATAATTGATCGGGTCCATTAATGGCCTTCCACGTTCCGGGCCTAGTAATGGCCCATATAAGATCCGGCCCGTTAAAAGCCTCCCACTTTCTGGGCCAAATCACGGCCCAGATCAGGTCCGACCATTAAAGAGGCTTTGGGCTCAATTATGGCCCATATCAGATTCGGCCCGTTGACTGGACGCTATGCTTTTGGGCCCACTTGCTAAAGGCCCAGTTTGTAATTCGGCCTGATATTAGTTTCGGCCTGGTAAGGGCCCATCTAATATTTTGGCCCTATATTAATTTCGGCATGTTAAAAGCCCGTCATATAGTTGGGCCTAACTACGGCCCGGTTTGCATCCGGCCTGCTCGCAGCCGATATCTGATTGGGCCAAACAAGGACCGAGACAACTTTGGCCTGTTAAAAGCCCATGAATTGATTCGCACAATCATGGACCGGGGTCCATTTCGGGCTGCCGTCGGCCCGTGAGCTATTTGGCACGTTTCAGGCCCAACCTACTTCTCATCCTCCTAAAAGCCCATTGAGTTTTCTTGCGAAAAGAGGGCCCGGAGTTACTCGGCCTATTAAAGGCCCGAATCTACAAGTGGGCCAGTTTGACGGGGCCCATGATGCGGATCATACATCATGATTGCATGACGGCCCATTATGTACCATAATTTTACGGTTTAGCCGGTTTACTGCGAAGACAGGATATATATACAGTAAAGTTACTGCAGCATCGTGAATAAGAAAAAACCTAGACTATACTATAAAGAAATTATGGCATATTACATCCACTGGGCATCAAAGTTTGCCACTATGAAATAAAGCACAAGCAGACATCAGATTACATACATTGGGCATCAAAGATCGCCACCAGTGCAAATAAACATGTCGACAAAATAATATACAAAACCGACAGCACTTCAATAGAGTTCAAGAAAGGTTAGCTCTACTGGGGAGTTGCAGCGCAAGCAGCTAAGCAAGATGATGAGCCTGCGCTTGTTCAACTATTATATCTTCCTCACTCTGAAAGATAAACAAGCAGACAGATGATAGGTTTTGCACATAAAAGTATCAGTGCTGACAATTCATCACATTTCTTACTGACGAATAAAGTGACACAGTTTAAAAGTGCATTAACACAATATGGTATTGTTCAGGTCAAGACATGGTAGGAATTGACATTATGAAGGAGTTGGCAGCTTCACGACACCACTGGATTACAGATGAAGAACTCATAAGTATCAATGGTTAGTGTGCTGTCAATTTATCCCATTTCAGATTGGCAAATGAAGAGGTGGTTTAAATAATAGTAGAATGATATGACATTGTTGATAGTTAAGACATTGCAGAATATGACATTGTACTATAGTGGGTAGGTTCACCACACCACTGGATTACAGATGAAGAATAGAAGCATACATGTAGTGCAAAAGAAGATCACTTGCTCTGTATAGTTTAATTTAAATGGTATGAAGAAGGAACTTGGTTGTACAACGGAAAACTTAAATTGAGAAGGACAAACTTTTGTTTATGAACTACATAATAAACTTTAAACATGCAATTTGATGCAAACACCAAAAATAAACAGCTGTTGCAGTCATGCCTAACCAAATATACACAACAAAGTTTGAAGGCTTGAGAAGGACAGACTGTCACATCCCTAGTTCTGGTATGCTCGAGGCTAGCTAGTCATGTGTGCATCATGTTTAAATTCCATTTAAATTTGAAATGGGTATTTCTGAACCCTCATAATCATTTCTGGAAATGACCCAGATAAAAATTGCTTCAATTTGGACCAAGTAAATGTTCCTGTTTTTCTCTAAAAATATTGGTCAGATGCGTGTGTGAAGAAGTACACCCCTGCAGGGTTAACATGATCTATTCGAATAGCCGGGTCCGCGGTTATGGACTTCTTGGATGCTTACATGGTACATAGACAACTTGAAGTGGATACTCTAAAATGCTCAAGACAAGTGTGAGTGCTATGGATAGCCTTCTCGTAGGGCGACGGGGATGAATCCATGGTAGTGTATTGTGTGGTGATTAGTGGACTCATGTGCGCCATCTCACCTCAAAGAAGTTCTCGTAGTCGTAGAACAGGGTAGCCACTGAGTTAAAGCTGGCTTGCTGCAACTAAACACCACATTACCCTCTTGATAAAAATGCATGTATGATAGGATCTGATGTAAGTCTTGTTGAGTACCTTTGTACTCATGTTGCTTTATTTACGTTTTTGCAGCGGAGACTTCAATCTTACTAGTGTTCTTGTGGACTTCGATGAGTAGCTTGTACCTCAGCTATGGTCTTGATCGGATGTTGTAGATAGTCAGGCTCTTCAGCCTTTTTCCTTTGTAAATGTCTGTACTCAGACATGTAATGCTTCCGCTTGTTGCTTGTTTGTTCTAGATGTTGGGTCATGTGACCCCTGTTTGTAATAAATGCTATGATGGCTCTTTGAGCCTTGTCTATATGAGTTGTTGAGTTATGCTGTGATGCCATGTTGTACAACACATACTTGCGTGTTATGCTTACGTGTAATGTGTATTGCTATGTGTGGGATCTGACTATCTAGTTGTTTATCCTTAGTAGCCTCTCTTACCGGGAAATGTCTCCTAGTGCCTCCACTGAGCCCTGGTAGCTTGCTACTGCTCCGGAACACTTAGGCTGGCCGGCATGTGTCCTTCTTTGTTCCTGTGTCTGTCCCTTCGGGGAAATGTCACGCGGTGTCTACCGGAGTCCTGTTAGCCTGCTACAGCCCGGTTTACCGGAGTCCTGCTAGCCCAGTTGCTACAGCCCGGATTCACTCGCTGATGATCGACACGTTCGTTGTTGGGTCATGTTTGCCTGTCCCTGTAAGTTAGTGCCACTCTGGGTTCACGACTAGCCATGTCAGCCCGGGTTCTTTTTCATATGGATGCTAGCGACACTATCATATATGTGTGCCAAAAGGCGCAAACGGTCCCGGGCATGGTAAGGCGACACCCGTGGGAATACCGTGCATGAGGCCGCAAAGTGATATGAGGTGTTACATGCTAGATCGGTGTGGCATAGAATCGGGGTCCTGACACAAACTTACATTACTGGTGAAGACATGCTCTATAAAGCCCTTGTCCATGCTGATGGTGGGGCAATTCAAGAAGTTTAGCACATAATGTTCTTCATAAGCATTGCCTTTATTCTACATTTTGTTAAGAGTAAATATAGATGTGATAATATACGAAAAAATGGAGAATATTTAAGATAAGATGAAGAGTGATGCTACATAACCAAGTAGCTATAAATGTATGTGCAGCGATATAGGCAAAAGGCACAGCCAAGAGCAATGCACAGCTAAACTTCTTCAGTACCAACCTTATGGTAAGAGTAAATATAGATCTGATATGTAGAAAATGGAGGGCAAAGGAAATAAGCTGCAGAGTGATGGTACATGAACAACTAACTGTCAATATAAGTACACTGATAAAGGACAACATGTACTTACAAGAACAATGCAGAGCTAAAAAATCATTGGCATTGGATATATTCTATACTAATGTAACCATTCATACAGATCAGATAATTTGGAGTGAAAAATTGATAAGCAAGCTATCATGCATAGTGCTGTCACATAATGAACCAGGTATGTATGCAAGTACAGTGATACAGGACAACAGGTACTAACAATAGCAAAGCAGCGGGAATCAGCTACTTTTCCATCTGCCACCTCTTTGCCGTCTGCTAGCAGACGACAAAGAAGCTCTTTGCCATCAGCTACCCGAAAGCAGACAACAAAGAACTGGCTGATGGCAAAGAAAGCCTTTGCCATCAGCCAGTTCTTTGCCGTCTGCTTTCGGGTAGCTGACGGCAAAGAGGGAGGGGGCCCCACTGAGGAGCTGGTTAAAAAATACGTAACGGCTCCCCCTCTTTGTCGTCTGCTAGCGGACGGCAAAGAGCAAATTAGCGGACGGCAAAGGTGGCGGACGGCACAGATTAAACATATCTAATGGCGCGCCCCCCACCCCGCCCCTCTCTCTGTGTTTCTCTCCCCTGCTCCCACACGCGCGCCGCCGCCCCCACCACTCGCCGCCGCCCGATCGCACCACCGCCCCACCGGCCC